>NW_024608351.1:0-58979 GCF_018296145.1 Oncorhynchus tshawytscha | reverse complement strand
CTCACTCTCAGAGAAATAAGTGGTACTGCTATGTTTAACACAGTCAAATGTAACAAATAACTGAATGTTTAATAAACAACTGTACAAATTATTAATTAGTGACATCAATATATATATTAAATATATATATATCTATATATTTAATATATATAATTAAATAAAGAAATATGAGATCTGTATGTAAATGTTTACAATTTACATTTGAGTCATTTAGCAAATGCTCTTAACCAGGACCCAGTTTCGATTCTCAAAGTGAATTCCCCAAACCATCAATATTAACGTTGCACTTGAACACGTTTATAATCTAACGCTTGCCTCAGACCAATCCGAACAGCTGAGTGAGTCGTTAGATACTTGAACACGTTTATAATCTAACGCTTGCCTCAGACCAATCCGAACAGCTGAGTGAGTCGCTTAGACCAATCAGAACAGCTAAGTGAGTCGTTAGATACTTGAGTCAGTTAGACTTGAACACGTTTATAATCTAACGCTTGCCTCAGACCAATCAGAACAGCTGAGTGAGTCGTTAGATACTTGAACACGTTTATAATCTAACGCTTGCCTCAGACCAATCAGAACAGCTGAGTGAGTCGTTAGATACTTGAACACGTTTATAATCTAACGCTTGCCTCAGACCAATCAGAACAGCTGAGTGAGTCGTTAGATACTTGAACACGTTTATAATCTAACGCTTGCCTCAGACCAATCAGAACAGCTGAGTGAGTCGTTAGATACTTGAACACGTTTATAATCTAACGCTTGCCTCAGACCAATCAGAACAGCTAAGTGAGTCGTTAGATACTTGAACACGTTTATAATCTAGACCAATCAGAACAGCTTGAGTCCTCAGACCAATCAGAACAGCTAAGTGAGTCGTTAGATACTTGAACACGTTTATAATCTAACGCTTGCCTCAGACCAATCAGAACAGCTGAGTGAGCTCGTTAGATACTTGAACACGTTTATAATCTAACGCTTGCCTCAGACCAATCAGAACAGCTAAACAGCTGTTAGATACTTGAACACGTTTATAATCTAACGCTTGCCTCAGACCAATCAGAACAGCTAAGTGAGTCGTTAGATACGAACACGTTTATAATCTAACGCTTGCCTCAGACCAATCAGAACAGCTGTGAGTGAGATACTTGAACACGTTTATAATCTAACGCTTGAACAGCTAATGAGTCGTTAGATACTTGAACACGTTTATAATCTAACGCTGAGACCAATCAGAACAGCTAAGTGAGTCGTTAGATACTTGAACACGTTTATAATCTAACGCTTGCCTCAGACCAATCAGAACAGCTAAGTGAGTCGTTAGATACTTGAACACGTTTATAATCTAACGCTTGCCTCAGACCAATCAGAACAGCTAAGTGAGTCGTTAGATACTTGAACACGTTTATAATCTAACGCTTGCCTCAGACCAATCAGAACAGCTAAGTGAGTCGTTAGATACACGTTGATACACGCTTTATAAGAACAGCTCTAATAATCTAACGCTTGCCTCAGACCAATCAGAACAGCTGAGTGAGTCGTTAGATACTTTTATAATCAGACCAATCAGAACAGCTGAGTGAGTCGTTAGATACTTGAACACGTTTATAATCTAATGCTTGCCTCAGACCAATCAGAACAGCTGAGTGAGTCGTTAGATACTTGAACACGTTTATAATCTAACGCTTGCCTCAGACCAATCAGAACAGCTAAGTGAGCCGTTAGATATTTGTTTTGCCCTCCTGTACCAATGTATACACAGAAGATTTCTGCTAAACATAAAATCACATTGTTTATCTGTCTATCTGTGACCACCGATAACTTTAGAACAAAGTTGACTACAAATGCAAAGTTGCCAATGTCTTTGCAATTGATATAAACAAGTGACGTAGAAAAATGTTATTCAAATTAAAACAGAGATGACTGCATTAATGTATTAAAATATATACAGTAGGCTAAAGGCCTATTTCAATCATATTGAAATACATTTCATGTTCTATCAATTGAGTTATATTTTGCTACTTGTAGACTACGGTCTCTAATTTGTCTCAATATATTTAATGATGTGTAGCATAACACGTGCACAAAGACGTGCCAAATCCGTGATTTAATGCATTTTTATGAGGTCGCATTAGATAGAATAAGCCGCCTCAATGTTTGTTTGCAGCCGTAGATGGTAATATCTCTCTAGGAGCTGATCCGTTGTCAGTTTTGTGAAATAATCATAATGTTAAGGAAAGATTTGAATGTAGAAAGCTGAGAGCAGCGATCCCTTTCTTTCGATCCTATAAATATCGACACATACTCCAAGGACATACATAGCGACCGTTCTCTCTGCGTGGTGTATGTGTACGTAGGAACCGCATGTTACGTATTACATTTAAATTATCAAAACAGCCATAGAAGGAATTATGGTTTTGCGCTTTGAACATAGGGTGTCAGATTATTGTTTTGTTGTGTTTTCATGCTTTTTACCACCTGAACAGTCCACATGGGGTAGAGATGCATCCCCCTTCTATAGTCATATAGTCTTCTATAGTCATAGTCAAGTATACCTATATACAGAATCAGGTGCTATTTACATATGTGGGGATCTTAACAGTGGAATTGGGAGGTTAGATGACTATATAAATGAGAGACATTGATGATATTCCATCGCGTGTTGCTTTGGATGACTGTGTTAATCATCATGGGGAAACCCTGTTAGAATTCTTTCAGCGATTCTACAATGTCTATTATTAATGGCAGGATATGCACCTTAAGCGATAACTTTACATCCATATTTGGCAAAGGAAAAGCTGTAGTGGACAATATAGTTACCCTCCACGACTGTCTAGAAACTTTTTTGGAATGTAAGGTGTTACCTCCTAACCAGATGGTTGAAGAATGCCGATGTTTTGACTTAATTGGAGAAAAAAGTAGACTTCCTGATCATTCTCTTTTATTTATGATATTTTCTGTTGATCACGAACTTTCTCAAGCAGGTATTACTGTACATCATTCGGGGCTAAAGATAAATACCACGTATAGGCCTACATGTAAGAACATAAATATGCCAAATGACTTTCTATGTTCTGAAATGGAATGTTGAGCTCTGGTGGAACACATTGAAACTCTGCAAAAATACATTTGATTTTTAAAAACTTTTATTTACAGAGGCAAGTCAGATAAGAACAAATTATTATTTACATTGACAGCCTACTTACAGGTCAGACATAGTAGTACGGCGCCCCTGGAGAAAATGATGGTTAAGTGCCTTGCTCAAGGACACCTCAACAGGTTTTTTCACATTGTCGTCTCGGGTATTCGAAACAGCAACCTTTCGGTTACTGGCCCAACGCTCTAACAGTTAGGCTACCTGCCGCCTCTAAATGTATATGTGTGATATGAAACATTTTGTGATATCATATATTCTGAAATGGGGAACAACGATGCGAATAAAGAATACGCCCCGAAGTCCAGGAAAGTTTACAAGCCGAACACGCCTTACTGGAATGATGAGTTAGGGGTCTATGGTCAGTATTGCGCAAGGCTGTGTACTTATTACAGTGTAAAGATAGGAATATAAGAGAACATTTTAGGAATGAATTTAAGAAACAACAGCATATGTTTGATAAAAGACTGCTCCTATTCAAATGGAGATATCAGAGAGAGCAGTTACTACACTTTAAGGAGATACAGACAAGAAATCCTCAACAGTTTTGAAGCCAAATAAACAAGTTAGGACCAAAACGACGTAAGAAAATTCCAATGGAAGTCAGGGAAGAGCAGGGGGGCTGAACTCTGATATTACACAGGTTCTTAAGGAGTGGGAGAAGGGGTTTGCTAGTTTGTTCTCAGGTAACAAAAATGCGGCATATTTTGAAGAATAACTTTTATAAAGATATATGTTCCATGAGAACTAAACTGGACAATACAGTTTTAGAACATTCTTATACAGTTGAAGTCGGAAGTTTACATACACCTTAGCCAAATACATTTAAACACATTTTTTCACAATTCCTGACATTTAATCCTCGTAAAAATTCCCTGTCTTACGTCAGTTAGGAACACCACTTTATTTTAAGAATGTTAAATGTCAGAATAATAGTAGAGAGAATGATTGATTTCAGCTTTTATTTCTTTCATCACATTCCCAATAGGTCAGAAGTTAACATACACTCAATTAGTATTTGGTAGCATTTCCTTTAACTTGTTTAAGGATATTTTAGCCTATAGTTTGTTAAATACAGGCGTTGATGGGAAATTGTATCACGCAATCCAGTCTCTTTACAAAAAACCTGCCACGTTCTGACCATAGTTCTTGTGTGTTTTCCTTGTTTTAGTGTTGGTCAGGACGTGAGCTGGGTGGGCATTCTATGTTGTGTGTCTAGTTTGTCTATTTCTATGTATGGCCTGATATGGTTCTCAATCAGAGGCAGGTATTAGTCATTGTCTCTGATTGGGAACCATATTTAGGTAGCCTGTTTTGTGTTGGGTTTTGTGGGTGGTTGTTTCCTGTCTTTGTGTTCTCTGCACCAGATAGGACTGTTTCGGTTTTGCCACGTTTATTGTTTTCTATTTTGTTCATGTTTAGTTTCTCTTATTAAAGAACCATGAACTTTAACCACGCTGCATTTTGGTCCTCCTCTCCTTCCCAGGAAGAATGCCGTTACAGTACCAATTGCTTGTGTGCGTGTTAATGAATATCGTACAGATAGGCGACGCCTTATCACCAACTTTGTTTGCTATGTTTATAAATTATTTGGCAAAAGAAGATTAATCATGAACCCAAAGTGAAAACTTTTTGTTTGGTTAAGGGTGAATGTGTGTGAGAGAGACATTAAGTATAACCTACCTAAAAGCAGGAGATCTGTATGTGCACGGGTAACATCAGGGATATTGCCTCCATGTATTGAAACAGGTAGGTATTGTGGTGAAACTGGAATGAGGAAAGATTATGTAACTATTGTGACCTCGAAGTAATAGAGAATGATACTCATTTCATCCTCTGTTGCCCTTTCTACCACATATGTATGCTCTTATTCCAGAAAGCACACCAGATATACACTGGAATTATGTGGCTGAGCCATGAGGAGAGACTGAAAGGTTTTTCTCCCCGTTGTGTATTTCCGTTTGCGGAATATTTAGATAAATCCTGGAATAAATGAAAACGGGATAGTTATAATTAAATGATAAAGATATTTCGTTTCTATGTGGTAAATGGTACATGTGTATATAGATTGTGTATAGGCTTGTCTCCCATATGAATCTTCTCTTGTGCCAGACTGGGTTCAAATTCCTTCTGTTTAATTTTTGTGGATTTATTTATCTGTATATGTTATGTATGTATGTTTGTATGTGTATATACAGTGTATATATATTTATGTTTGTGTATATGTATGTATGTATACTTTTTACTGCTCTAGCGATATAATTATTGTTTCGACAACCTTATTTATTATGTATTGATTTGTATCTGTAATGTTTTCCCTCTTTATGCTACGTGCAATGCAGAGAGCACTGGAAGTAGAATTATCACTGAATTACCGCACTGAATTACTGTAATATTTGTTTATGTGTCAATTATTCCAATAAGGGATGGCTTGCCAACTGGCGATTTGACACGAAAAATTGCTTTCATTCATACAGTACAGTTGCCGTATTTTAGTTTGATAATCCTGTTGTTGCACAAATTGTCCTACACAGCAGGCAATGCAAACTTGTAGTGTTTTCCGAGGTTTAAAAAGGCTTTTAAAGTTCGTAATTTCCTATTTCAATTTCAGACTTGATTGAAAAAAGTGTATCAACCCATTCAGTCCATTCATTATAAAACCCATAATAATTTACATTTCCTGTTGCTGTAGGATTATTTTCCTGCTGTGATAAAATGGGTCAAATGTTTCGATTTGTGCATTCATTTTAAGATTGCTAAGTGAGACAACCACATATCACAGTCAAATATGCAGAATATAAACATTCAATTACAGCTAAACAATGGATATATAGCATTTTACAAAAAAAACAAGCATTTTCATACACATCAAAAAATGTAAGATAACAAAAAGCAATAATTTATGATTACCTTTTTTTTGTGGAAATAGCGTTTTGGAAATAAACTGTTCATAAATTATTTAAAATGTGTGTCATCTCACCTCTTAGCTGTGGTGTCATGTTCCAATGAGAGACTCATTTTAGAGCACTGACCCCTAAACAGAGATCCAGCATGTTGGTTGTGGTTAACACAGTGACAACTAATTATTGAATGTCAAATGATCTCTACTATTTATTATATCTTGGAAATAAAACATTTACTATCAGACACATCCAAACAGTCTGATGATTTAATGCATCACATGTAGTTGTGACATCACTTCTCCATGTTAACTGTCAATAATAATAATAATAAGTCACAGTTTGTTAAGGTAGTTATAGACAGTGCAGCAACACAAGGTCATGTCTCACACTTATTTTTATTCATTAAAAGTAAGCTATTATCTATCAATCTGTTATTTTCTAAATGAATCTGAATAAAAAACGAGAGCATACAGGTTGCAGTGGTGGGTAGTATATGGGGCTTTGGTGACAAAACGGATGGCACTGTGATGGACTGCATCCAATTTGCTGAGTAGAGTGTTGGAGGCTATTTTGTAAATGACATCGCCGAAGTCAAGGATCGGTAGGAAAGTCGGTTTTACGAGGGTATGTTTGGCATCATGAGTGAAGGATGCTTTGTTGCAAAATAGGAAGCCGATTCTAGATTTTCATTTTGGATGCTTAATGTGAGTCTGGAAGGAGAGTTTAAAATCTAACCAGACACCTAGGTATTTGTAGATGTCCACATATTCTAAATCAGAACCATCGAGAGTAGTGATGTTGGACGGGCGGGCAGGTGCTGGTAGCGATCGGTTGAAGAGCATGCATTTAGTTTTACATGCATTTAAGAGCAGTTGGAGGCCACGGAAGGAGAGTTGTATGGCATTGAAGCTCGTCTGGAGGTTAATTAACACAGTATCCAAAGAAGGGCCAGAAGTATAAAGATTGGTATCGTCTGCATAGAGGTGGATCAGAGAATCACCAGCAGCAAGAGCGACATATTTGATTAATACAGAGAAAAGAGTCAACCCGAGAATTGAACCCTGTGGCACCCCCATAGAGACTGCCAGAGGTCCGGACAACAGGCCCTCCGATTTGACACACTGAACTCTATCTGAGAAGTAGTTGGTGAACCAGGAGAGGCAGTCATTTGAGAAACCAAGACTGTTGAGTCTACCAATAAGAATGTGGTGATTGACAGAGTCGAAAGCCTTGGCCAGGTCGATGAATACGGCTGCACAGTAATGTCACTTATCAATGGAGGTTATGATATCGTTTAGTACCTTGAGCGTGGCTGAGGTGCACCCATGACCAGCTCGGAAACCTGATTGCATAGCGGAGAAGGTACGGTGGGATTCGAAATGGTCGGTGATCTGTTTGTTAACTTGGCTTTGGAATACCTTAGATAGGCAGGGCAGGATAGATATAGGTCTGTAGCAGCTTTCCAATCTTTGGGGATTTCAGACGATACAAAAGAGAGGTTGAACAGGCTAGTAATAGGGGTTATAACAATTTCGGCTGATAATTTTAGAAAGAGAGGATCCAGATTGTCTCATCCTGCTGAGTTGTAGGGGTCCAGATTTTGCAGCTCTTTCAGAACATCAGCTGTCTGGATTTAGGTGAAGGAGAAATGGGGAAGGCTTGGGCAAGTTGCTGTGGGGTGTGCAAGGCTGTTGACCGGGGTAGGGGTGGCCAGGTGGAAAGCATCGCCAGCCGTAGAAAAATGCTTATTGAAATTCTCAATTGTCATGGATGTATCAGTGGTGACAGTGTTTCCTAGCCTCAGTGCAGTGGGCAGCTGGGAGGAGGTGTTCTTATTCTCCATGGACTTTACTGTGTCCCAGAGCTTTTTGGAGTTTGTGCTGCAGGATGCAAATATCTGTTTGAAAACGTTAGCCTTTGCTTTCCTAACTGCCTGTGTGTATTGGTCCCTAACTTCCCTGAAAAGTTGCATATTGCGGGGGGGGGCTATTCAATTCTAATTCAGTACGCCAGAGGATGTTTTTGTGCTGGTCAAGGGCAGTCAGGTCTGGAGTGAACCACGGGCTATATCTGTTCCTGGTTCTACATTTTTGAATGGGGCATGCTTATTTATGATTGTGAGGAAATCACTTTAAATAATAACTAGGCATCCTCTACTGACGGGATGAGGTCAATGTCCTTCCAGGATACCCGGGCCAGGTCGATTAGAAAGGCCTGCTCGCTGAAGTGTTTTAGGGAGCGTTTGACAATGATGAGGGGTGGTCGTTTGACCCTTTGCTATTAGACTCGAAATTGACATCCTGCTTCCATTGATCATCCTTGAGATGTTTCTACAACTTGATTGGAGTCCACCTGTGGTAAATTCAATTTATTGGACATGCTTTGGAAAGGCACACACCTGTCTATATAAGGTTCCACAGTTGACAGTGCAAGTCAGAGCAAAACCAGGCCATGAGGTCCAGACAACTTCTGTGGAGATGCAGCACTCCCCCAAGCAGGCCTTTATGGTAGAGTGGCCAGATGGAAGCAACTCCTCAGTAAAATGCACATGACAGCCCGCTTGGAGTTTGCCAAAAGGCACCTAAAGGATTCTCAGACCATGAGAAACAAGATGATCTGCTCTGATGAAACCAAGATTGAACTATTGGGCTGAATGCAAAGCGCACATCTGGAGGAAACCTGGCACCATCCGTATGGTGCAGCAAAAATGTCTAGAAATCCGTTTTTACTGCGTCATTATGCAGTATTGTGTGTATATTGATGAGGGGAAAAAACTATTTCATCCATTTTAGAATAACTTAACAACATGTGGAAAAAGTTAAGAGGTCTGAATACTTTCCGAATGCACTATATCAAACTAACTCGACTATTAAATATATCAGTTCTATGATAGTTCTGTAACAGTTCTATGATAGTTCTGTAACAGTTCTATGATAGTTCTGTAACAGTTCTATGATAGTTCTGTAATAGTTCTATGATAGTTCTGTAACAGTTCTATGATAGTTCTGTAATAGTTCTATGATAGTTCTGTAACAGTTCTATGATAGTTCTGTAACAGTTCTATGATAGTTCTGTAACAGTTCTATGATAGTTCTGTAATAGTTCTATGATAGTTCTGTAACAGTTCTATGATAGTTCTGTAACAGTTCTATGATAGTTCTGTAACAGTTCTATGATAGTTCTGTAACAGTTCTATGATAGTTCTGTAATAGTTCTATGATAGTTCTGTAACAGTTCTATGATAGTTCTGTAACAGTTCTATGATAGTTCTGTAACAGTTCTATGATAGTTCTGTAACAGTTCTATGATAGTTCTGTAACAGTTCTATGATAGTTCTGTAACAGTTCTATGATAGTTCTGTAACAGTTCTATGATAGTTCTGTAACAGTTCTATGATAGTTCTGTAATAGTTCTATGATAGTTCTGTAACAGTTCTATGATAGTTCTGTAACAGTTCTATGATAGTTCTGTAATAGTTCTATGATAGTTCTGTAACAGTTCTATGCCCGTCTTTCCTTCAAATATAATACATTTATCCAACTTCTAATATTGCAAATAAATGTGTGCCACAGTTTCAACAACCGTATTGTAACTGCATCGGCTACAAACATACTTTTAATTTCAAATCATGAAATCACAGAACTTCTGATGATCACTGGTGCTGCCACCTGTTTACTTGCAGAGGAAGTAGCCTGTTATATGGAACTCATTAAACCAGCCTGAACAACAGTGCATAAAATATGTCAAATGGTTAAACAAGAAGGGTCAAAAGAGAATCCTGTCCTCCTGATATAGCCACGTACATTAAAAGTATTCCTTCCCAGTGCTGTGGCCCTCACCAACAGGCCATCTGGCCCTCACCAATAGGCCATCTGGCCCTCACCAACAGGCCATCTGGCCCTCACCAACAGGCCATCTGGCCCTCACCAACAGGCCATCTGGCCCTCACCAACAGGCCATCTGGCCCTCACCAACAGGCCATCTGGCCCTCACCAACAGGCCATCTGGCCCTCACCAATAGGCCATCTGGCCCTCACCAATAGGCCATCTGGCCCTCACCAACAGGCCATCTGGCCCTCACCAACAGGCCATCTGGCCCTCACCAACAGGCCATCTGGCCCTCACCAACAGGCCATCTGGCCCTCACCAACAGGCCATCTGGCCCTCACCAACAGGCCATCTGGCCCTCACCAACAGGCCATCTGGCCCTCACCAACAGGCCATCTGGCCCTCACCAACAGGCCATCTGGCCCTCACCAACAGGCCATCTGGCCCTCACCAACAGGCCATCTGGCCCTCACCAACAGGCCATCTGGCCCTCACCAACAGGCCATCTGGCCCTCACCAACAGGCCATCTGGCCCTCACCAACAGGCCATCTGGCCCTCACCAATAGGCCATCTGGCCCTCACCAACAGGCCATCTGGCCCTCACCAACAGGCCATCTGGCCCATAGAGACTAAAGGACTATACACTCTAAGCTACACCCCACATCAAGCCATCTCTGATCTGTACACTAGATAACTGCACTATACTTCATTTGCACTCTGTTCATCTATCTTAGATATATTTATACTGATACTGTAAATGTGTACATCCATTGTATATCAACTGTATACCCACTGTACTGTATATTTGTATAGTCAATGTATATCAACTGTATACTCACTGTGCTGTATATGTGTATATCCACTGCTCATTCTCTTATAGCTCTATGCTCACTCTACCTAGTTGTGTATAAGGTTGTACCTAAACTTTGTGTAAACTCCTCTGTCTGTCTCTAAATGATGTCTATCACTAGCAGCACCATGTTACCAAGTAATATTCTTAGTACAGATGTAGGATCTTAATTTGTCAAGTGATTGAGATATGTTCCGTTCTGCTGAGAGAGCACCTTCCTGATGACTAGCACTCTGTATATTCTTATGGATGTGGCCTGAGCTGGATTGTGAAGCTAACTGAAGCTGGCTAGCTTCAGAAAACCAGTACATCTAGCTTGCATGATAGTTTCGTTATCAGGCAGACATCAACAGCCGAGTCGTAGGCTACTACCTGGGTCGTATTCATTAGTTCACACCACAGCCAAGAGTTTTAAAATGTTAAATAAACAGTTTATTCCAAATGCTGTACAACGTGACCTAAACAGTCTCCGTTGTCAAATGTTTTGCTATGGTGGACACTATTGAACACACACCACATGTTTTGAGGAAGTGTAAGTTGTTCTTAGTCAACTATATAAATAAACATTACAATATCATCAACTATATGAATACACATAACAATATCATCAACTATATGAATATACATAACAATATCATCAACTATATGAATATACATAACAATATCATCAACTATATGAATATACATAACAATATCATCAACTATATGAATATACATAACAATATCATCAACTATATGAATACACATAACAATATCATCAACTATATGAATACACATAACAACTATCATCAACTATATGAATACACATAACAATATCATCAACTATATGAATACACATAACAATTGTCATCTTACCTTTTATCTCTCTCAACAGAAGCAGAGTCTGGAATGATCATTTGGTCGTCGAAAGTTCCTTTCATTTGCTTTACTCATTTACATATCAGGTTCTGCCTGTTCTCTCTCCCACTCCCTCTCTCTTTATAGTGCTCCTTGGCATATATTCTACAAGTGTCTAGAACTCTATTCGAAGGATGTGACATTCTTCCACAAGAAATTCCACCATTTGGTGTTTTGTTGATGGCGCTTCTCCAGAATCTTCCATAAGTGTTGAATTGGGTTGAGACCTGATGACTGAAACAGCCATCGCATATTGCGAAACATCAGCAAGTTGAGCAATCTTCATCACTGAAGCTCCTGCCAAACTTGTCCCAACAATCACCAATCGTTAAGCTCTTCTCGAGCAGGGTTGCAGTCTCTCAAAGTAGCAGCTCCTCTCTCTCCAGGGGTAGCAGCTCCTCTCTCCCCAGGGGTTGCAGCTCCACTCTCCCCATGGGGGTAGCAGCTCCTCTCTCCCCAGGGGTTGCAGCTCCTCTCTCCCCATGGGGGTAGTAGCTCCTCTCTCCCCAGAGGTAGCAACTCCTCTCTCCCCAGAGGTAGCAACTCCTCTCTCCCCAGAGGTAGCAACTCCTCTCTCCCCAGGGGTAGCAGCTCCTCTCTCCTCAGAGGTAGCAACTCCTGTCTCCCCAGAGGTAGCAACTCCTCTCTCTCCAGGGATAGTAGCTCCTCTCTCTCCAGGGATAGCAACTCCTCTCTCCCCAGGGGTAGCAGCTCCTCTCTCCCCAGGGATAGCAACTCCTCTCTCTCCAGGGATAGCAGCTCCTCTCTCTCCAGGGATAGCAACTCCTCTCTCCCCAGGGATAGCAACTCCTCTCTCCCCAGAGGTAGCAACTCCTCTCTCCCCAGAGGTAGCAACTCCTCTCTCCCCAGGGGTAGCAACTCCTCTCTCCTCCAGGGGTAGCAGCTCCTCTCTCCCCAGGGGTTGCAGCTCCTCTCTCCCCAGAGGTAGCAACTCCTCTCTCCCCAGGGGTAGCAGCTCCTCTCTCCCCAGAGGTAGCAACTCCTGTCTCCCCAGAGGTAGCAACTCCTCTCTCTCCAGGGATAGCAGCTCCTCTCTCCCCAGAGGTAGCAGCTCCTCTCTCCCCAGAGGTAGCAGCTCCTCTCTCCCCAGAGGTAGCAACTCCTCTCTCTCCAGGGATAGCAGCTCCTCTCTCCCCAGAGGTAGCAGCTCCTCTCTCCCCAGAGGTAGCAGCTCCTCTTTCCCCAGAGGTAGCAGCTCCTCTCTCTCCAGGGATAGCAGCTCCTCTCTCCTCAGGGGTAGCAGCTCCTCTCTATCCAGAGGTTGCAGTAGCAGTAGTGGTAGTCGGTGGTGATGGTTGTAGCGGTGGCTGGAGTGTGGCCTGTCCCCGGGCATTTCTAGGATTTGAAGACATTGTGGGCTTAGGCCGAAGCCAGTAGGGGGTTCTGGGGCATTCCCTCCCCCCCGAAAAAAAAACTATTTTAACAGCTAGATGCATGAATTTGGTGGACTTTGAGAATAACATTTAGAGGTTAAGAATTTGTTCTTAACTGACTTGCCTAGTTAAATAATGGTTCAATATAAAAAAAAATGGAACATTGAGAGATTAGTTATTTTTCATGTAACTTGCACCCTTCCCACCTGCCACAGCAGACCCTGTCAGTACTCAATTCTAGTTGCTACTGTGGGTCTCTCTACTCTGCAACACTCTCTATTCTGGAACACTCTCTACTCTGGAACACTCTCTACTCTGGAACACTCTCTACTCTGGAACACTCTCTACTCTGGAACACTCTCTACTCTGGAACACTCTCTACTCTGGAACACTCTCTACTCTGGAACACTCTCTACTCTGGAACACTCTCTACTCTGGAACACTCTCTACTCTGGAACACTCTCTACTCTGGAACACTCTCTACTCTGGAACACTCTCTACTCTGGAACACTCTCTACTCTGGAACACTCTCTACTAACACACTGGAACACTCTCTACTCTGGAACACTCTCTACTCTGGAACACTCTCTACTCTGGAACACTCTCTACTCTGCAACACTCTCTACTCTGGAACACTCTCTACTCTGGAACACTCTACTCTGGAACACTCTCTACTCTGCAACACTCTCTACTCTGGAACACTCTCTACTCTGGAACACTCTCTACTCTGCAACACTCTCTACTCTGCAACACTCTCTACTCTGGAACACTCTCTACTCTGGAACACTCTCTACTCTGGAACACTCTCTACTCTGGAACACTCTCTACTCTGGAACACACTACTCTGGAACACTCTCTACTATGGAACACTCTCTACTCTGGAACACTCTCTACTATGGAACACTCTCTACTCTGGAACACTCTCTACTCTGGAACACTCTCTACTCTGCAACACTCTCTACTCTGGAACACTCTCTACTCTGGAACACTCTCTACTCTGGAACACTCTCTACTCTGGAACACATACATCTACAATGTATTGCCAAAAAACCACTCAAGAACTTTAAACATAGACTCTGATCTATCCAATGAGCCAAACTGATTAAAGAATCCAACAGTACCCAAACACGTCTCTCTCTCTCTCTCTCTCTCTCTCTCACACACACACACACACACACACACACACACACACACACACACACACACACACACACACACACACACACACACACACACACACACACACACACACACACACACACACACACACACACACACCACACACTGCAGTAATTTGAATCCATAGACCAGCTTTAAGTGATAGTCTACTGTTTGCTCTCTCTGCCTCTCCATCACTTTCTCTGTGCCGTCTGTTGCTGTCTCTTATCTGCCCTCTTCTGTTGCTGTCTCTTATCTGCCCTCTTCTGTTGCTGTCTCTTATCTGCCCTCTTCTGTTGCTGTCTCTTATCTGCCCTCTTCTGTTGCTGTCTCTTATCTGCCCTCTTCTGTTGCTGTCTCTTATCTGCCTTCTTCTGTTGCTGTCTCTTATCTGCCCTCTTCTGAAGCTGTCTCTTATCTGCCCTCTTCTGTTGCTGTCTCTTATCTGCCCTCTTCTGTTGCTGTCTCTTATCTGCCCTCTTCTGTTGCTGTCTCTTATCTGCCCTCTTCTGTTGCTGTCTCTTATCTGCCCTCTTCTGATGCTGTCTCTTATCTGCCCTCTTCTGTTGCTGTCTCTTATCTGCCCTCTTCTGTTGCTGTCTCTTATCTGCCCTCTTCTGTTGCTGTCTCTTATCTGCCCTCTTCTGTTGCTGTCTCTTATCTGCCCTCTTCTGTTGCTGTCTCTTATCTGCCCTCTTCTGTTGTTGTCTCTTATCTGCCCTCTTCTGATGCTGTCTCTTATCTGCCCTCTTCTGAAGCTGTCTCTGTGTCTTGTCTGGTGTCTCTCTTTAGTTTTGCAATCAACATTTGGAGCTATTGGAATTGTAACATATTGTCCCATGTACATTGTGTATTTTACCTAAGTAGCCCCATAGGGATATCCAAAGTCAACCCAAATTTACCACAAGCATTACATTATTATTATCGGGTCGCGTGCAGCTGTATTCTGAATGTATTATGTATTGTGTGCTGCCAGCTGTGGGCATTTGTGCATCTTTCAATTACGTTGTGATGCAGTCAAAAGTCTCACAAAACTCAAGTTTTTGACGAGACCGACTTTATGACCAAAGTTATCCTATTTACACTTTCGAGTCAATTTTGATGGTAGCATAAATGTTTCTGACTCATACTGATGCCACATAGGCTGTTTTATAAATGAGAAGTTGGTTTTGAGTGGAAATGGTTGCTCTTTAAAGTGACTGTATACTGACACGACCAGGGTAACACAACTGGAAATAAAAATGTAAGTGTCCACATAACAGAGCAACACAACTCCAAACATGACAGATCAGAAGCGACATAGCCCCCAGGGTATATGAATATAAAGAGACATAGCCCCCAGGGTATATATATATAGAGACATGACAGATCAGAAGCTACATAGCCCCCAGGGTATATGAATATATAGAGACATGACAGATCAGAGGCGACATAGCCCCCAGGGTATATGAATATAAAGAGACATGACAGATCAGAAGCTACATAGCCCCCAGGGTATATGTATATAGAGACATGACAGATCAGAAGCTACATAGCCCCCAGGGTATATGAATATATAGAGACATGACAGATCAGAGGCGACATAGCCCCCAGGGTATATGAATATATAGAGACATGACAGATCAGAGGCGACATAGCCCCCAGGGTATATGAATATAAAGAGACATGACAGATCAGAAGCTACATAGCCCCCAGGGTATATGAATATAAAGAGACATGACAGATCAGAAGCGACATAGCCCCCAGGGTATATGAATATATAGAGACATGACAGATCAGAAGCGACATAGCCCCCAGGGTATATGAATATACAGAGACATGACAGATCAGAAGCTACATAGCCCCCAGGGTATATGAATATATAGAGACATGACAGATCAGAAGCGACATAGCCCCCAGGGTATATGAATATATAGAGACATGACAGATCAGAAGCGACATAGCCCCCAGGGTATATGAATATAAAGAGACATGACAGATCAGAAGCGACATAGCCCCCAGGGTATATGAATATAAAGAGACATGAGCCAAAACAATGGACTTGTCGAATGGAAAATGTTATAAGATCTCTATGATTCATTTAATTTTGTCAGTTCTACCAGCTAATGTGAGATTTTTAGATTACATTGAGGACACATAATTTAAGGGTCTATGTATTTTCAATGTCTTGTTCACCTATAATCTACTATTTAACTGGGCTAACTGAAATAGCATTCCTCGGACATGTTTTAAAATAGTCTCAGACTAGATTGAAAAAGTCTGATTTCCAGAAGGACGATTAGTCTAGATCTAAGTGAAGTCTTAAACTATACCTGGTCAGAAGTAGCTTTAACTTCATAATAATAATAATGGATGTTAGCCCCAAGGTTGACCTTGGCAATGGAGGTAAATGGGTTATCTGGACTATTTCAATGATGATCAAAGAGCACCTCCAATGCCAGTCAGAAGGGCGGTTATAGACAGAATCATCCACTTAATGAGTTTGATTCATTCAGTTTTCGAGACCGTTTCTGTATGTACAAAGAAAATGCAGCTGACATGATTTGTTTGCTTGAGCCAAGGCTTTCTCCTGACTCTCTTAGGGGACGGCCCATCCCTCCTTTCCTACAAGTATTGATCACCTTGAGGTTTTTGCCATCTGGAACTTTCTATCGTGAAACAGGAGATTTGTGTAGTGTAAGTGAACCGACTGTATAGGCCACAAGTCTGTAATGCTATATGTCAACTGAAACACAATTACATCAAGTTCCCTGATGCTGCTGCCCAAGACAACTACCAGGTAGAGTTCTATGAATATGGGATCTTCCCTGGAGTCATTGACTATATAGATTGATGTCATATTCCCAGTAAGTGTCCCTCTACAGCAGAGCACAGAAATCATAAAAACTGGTTCTCAATAAACGTACACTTCCAATTTGCAGTTCTCCAACATTGTTGCACGTTTGAAAGGTGCAACTCATGACTCAAGGATTTTCCAAAACTCCTCTTTGTATGCGCAGCTTGAAGGAGGACAACATAGTAGAATCATACTTGGTGACAGTGGCTATGCACAGACTAACTTCTTGTTCACCCCATATCTTCACGCAATAGGACCTGAGCAACAACGGTACAACCAAGTTCATATCTACACCAGAGGTGTAGTGGAGCGCTTGTTTGGTGTATGAAATAATCGTTTCCAGTGTCTCAGAAACACATTGTGCTTTCAACCAAAAAGATGCTGCATTGTCATAATCGTAATATCAGTGCTTCACAATGACCTCAAACAGCATGGCTGATCCACAATGACCTCAAACAGCATGGCTGATCCACAATGACCTCAAACAGCATGGCTGATCCACAATGACCTCAAACAGCATGGCTGATCCACAATGACCTCAAACAGCATGGCTGATCCACAATGACCTCAAACAGCATGGCTGATCCACAATGACCTCAAACAGCATGGCTGATCCACAATGACCTCAAACAGCATGGCTGATCCACAATGACCTCAAACAGCATGGCTGATCCAGCATGGCTGATCCACAATGACCTCAAACAGCATGGCTGATCCACCTCAAACAGCATGACCTCAAACAGCATGGCTGAGATCCAAATGACCTCAAACAGCCCAGATCCATGCATGCTGAGATCCATGACCTCAAACAGCATGGCTGCCCAGATCCATGACCTCAAACAGCATGGCTGCCCAGATCCATGACCTCAAACAGCATGGCTGCCCAGATCCATGACCTCAAACAGCATGGCTGCCCAGATCCATGACCTCAAACAGCATGGCTGCCCCAGATCCATGACCTCAAACAGCATCCAGATGACCTCAAACAGCATGGCTGAGATCCAAACAGCATGACCTCAAACAGCATGGCTGCCCAGATCCATGACCTCAAACAGCATGGCTGCCCAGATCCATATGACCTCAAACAGCATGGCTGCCCAGATCCATGACCTCAAACAGCATGGCTGCCCAGATCCACAGCATGGCTGCCCACCTGACCTCAAACAGCTGCTGTCCGCCTCTGGCAGTCCATGATGCCATTCAATTCTTGGCTGCCGACTCTCTTCTCTGTATAATCAATCTGACCTCTGGCAGTCAGTCTCTGATCCACCTCTACGCAGACGACACCATTCTGTATACTTCCGGCCCTTCTTTGGACACTGTGTTAACAACCCTCCAGGCAAGCTTCAATGCCATTCAACTCTCCTTCCGTGGCCTCCAATTGCTCTTAAATACAAGTAAAACTAAATGCATGCTCTTCAACCGATCGCTACCTGCACCTAACCGCCTGCCCACATCACTACTCTGGACGGCTCTGACTTAGAATACGTGGACAACTACAAATACTTAGGTGTCTGGTTAGACTGTAAACTCTCCTTCCAGACCCATATCAAACATCTCCAATCCAAAGTTAAATCTAGAATTGGCTTCCTATTTCGCAACAAAGCATCTTTCACTCATGCTGCCAAACATACCCTTGTAAAACTGACCATCCTACCAATCCTCAACTTTGGCGATGTCATTTACAAAATAGCCTCAATACCCTACTCAACAAATTGGATGCAGTCTATCACAGTGCAATCCGTTTTGTCACCAAAGCCCCATATACTACCCACCATTGGCCTGTACGCCCGTTGGCTGGCCCTCGCTTCATACTCTCAAACCCACTGGCTCCATGTCATCTACAAGACCCTGCTAGGTAAAGTCCCCCCTTATCTCAGCTCGCTGGTCACCATAGCATCTCCCACCTGTAGCACACGCTCCAGCAGGTATATCTCTCTAGTCACCCCCAAAACCAATTCTTTCTTTGGCCGCCTCTCCTTCCAGTTCTCTGCTGCCAATGAAAGCACCAACTGTCAGAGCAGCTCACAGATTACTGCACCTGTACATAGCCCACCTATAATTTAGCCCAAACAACTACCTCTTTCCCAACTGTATTTAATTTTAATTAATTAATTTATTTTGCTCCTTTGCACCCCATTATTTTTATTTCTACTTTGCACATTCTTCCATTGCAAAACTACCATTCCAGTGTTTTACTTGCTATATTGTATTTACTTTGCCACCATGGCCTTTTTTTCCTTTACCTCCCTTCTCACCTCATTTGCTCACATTGTATATAGACTTGTTTATACTGTATTATTGACTGTATGTTTATTTTACTCCATGTGTAACTCTGTGTCGTTGTATCTGTCGAACTGCTTTGCTTTATCTTGGCCAGGTCGCAATTGTAAATGAGAACTTGTTCTCAACTTGCCTACCTGGTTAAATAAAGGTAAAATAAATAAATTAAATTAAATCTATGACCTCAAACAGCATGGCTGCCCAGATCCATGACCTCAAACAGCATGGCTGCCCAGATCCATGACCTCAAACAGCATGGCTGCCCAGATCCATGACCTCAAACAGCATGGCTGCCCAGATCCATGACCTCAAACAGCATGGCTGCCCAGATCCATGACCTCAAACAGCATGGCTGCCCAGATCCATGACCTCAGACAGCATGGCTGCCCAGATCCATGACCTCAAACAGCATGGCTGCCCAGATCCATGACCTCAGACAGCATGGCTGCCCAGATCCTCACATTAGAGATGAGGATGACCCCAATGTTCTCATGGTTGAGGCAGACAATGACAGAAATGGACTAGCCTGCAGAGATGCTTTTGCTATGCAACACTTCTCACAACAGAGATCTCAAATGATTGAAGAAAGCAATAGCCATGGATTGGTAACAAAAAGCTTTTTAATTCACAAATGGAAATATTGGGACCCCGAAACTGGTGCTGGTTTGAGAAGAACATTGGTACTGCTACTGCTTCATGTTCCTCTCCTCCTCCTTCATAGACAACTCAACATGAAGGATTCACATCTTCATATCATGCTATTCTTTTAAATACATTAGTTTGTGCTCATGAAATTCCATGGCCAGTTTGTCCTGCATGCTCAGCCTCTTTGTCTTTGTCCTCGGGCCCAGGTTAGTGACACAATCTTTCCTCCTGGCTGCTGCAGACCTTGATCCTGTCTTGTCCCCTCAAACCTACGGTGATCATCTGCCTCTTGAAAAGGATTCCACGGCTGCATTAGAGAACGTTATTCATTATTATTTCTTCCAGAGTTGTAGCCTGTTGATAGCCAGCTACCCCTGGAAGGTATCCCCGACGATCGCCATTTGGACAGTTCAGATGGGGGACTGTTCCAATCCTTCATTTGGTAGGACACATCCATTCAACCTGTGCCATCCCCGGACTGCAGAGAACGTATAATAATGATGTAATGAACTCAGCTGCTGAAGAAATAATGCAGAACTGTCCAAATGGTCACCTTCCAGGTGTAGCTAATCCTGGCATGGGGTTGTTCAATGACAGACATTTATTTGTTTAAAATCTAATACTTGATGGTTTCATTTCAGAGAGACATATAATCATACTTTTTGAGAAGCTCAGTTCTGGTGACAAAACGGCCCCAAAAAATGATGCTGACCACATCTAAAAAACTATTTCCACCTCCAGAAATGAGCCCAATAAGATATCGGTAAAATTACAATAAAATTATTTTAATATATTTTACCATATGACCACTGATCTGACCCATGACCCCTAAAATAACGATACTGTCTTTGTATGCCCTTAAACAACTATATGGGTAATGCAAAAGCAAAGTGCAGTATTTAAAAATCTAAATGTTTTGATCAATCGTTCTTGTTGTTTTTCTGTTTGATGGAAACAGTTTGAGTTCAAACTATATATAGTATAACTGTATATACTGATGTTATGTAGTTTTGTTTTCATGTTTTGAATGTTGTATTGTAGTTACCCTCAAGCTTTATTTATCCATAAGGTATGAACTAATTCAACACGGAGAATGTTTATACTTCAGATATATTTTGACGTTGTCTTCCCATCAACTCTGTCATTTTCTTTATATTAGCTAACTTTTACACATTTTATTTGCTATATTTCTTACCATTATCTGGGTATTTGCATTTCAATGCGATTTAAATCATACTCCTAATACCTCTTCAGGGACTACATTTGAACATTGTTTTCTTTTAGGGTGTGAACTGGTATGGTATGGTCAGATTACCTAGTGGTTAGAGTGTTGGACTGAAATGTCACTGGTTTGAATACCTGAGATGTCAAGGTGAAAATCTGTTGATGTGCCCTTAGCAAGACATTTAACTCTAATGTGCTTCAGGGGTGCCAAACTACTATTGCTGACCCTGTAAAACAACACATTTCACTGCACCTATCCGGTGTCTGTGACAGTAAATGTAATTATTTTAATTATTTTTTATTACAACAGTTAATTTAGCAATGCTGGTTATAAATATTGTTGACATTCATCCAAGGACACCTTGACTTGCATTACTGCAACAACAAAAAACATCTCATGAAATCAAAGAACTTCTAGTTAGAGAAAAGGATTCCTGTAACCACAGCCTGCTACAAGCAGGAAACAAGTCATGGACGAACCAGAAATGTGATATATCTGTTTGACACTAACCCTGAAGGATGAATGTGTGAACTATCCTGTCATCGTTTTGGCTAACCACATTGGAACATTCTAGTCTTTAAGGACATGAACTGGCAGAACAGGTTTAAGCAAAGTATGGATTCTGTAACGCCCTGGCCATAGAGAGGCTTTTATTCTCTATTTTGGTTAGGCCAGGGTGTGACTAAGGTGGGCATTCTAGTTTCTTTATTTCTATGTTTTCTATTTCTTTGTTTTTGGACAAGTGTGGTTCCCAATCAGAGGCAGCTGTCTATCGTTGTCTCTGATTGGGAATCATACTTAGGCAGCCTTTTTCCAACCTGTGTTTTGTGGGTAGTTGTTTTCTGTATAGTTTATTTGCCTTACAGAATTGTTCATTTTTCTATTTGTTATTTTGTTCGAGTGTTTTGATTAATAAAGAATCATGAACACTGTCACGACTTCTACCGAAGTCGTTGCCTCTCCTTGTTCGGGCGGTGCTCGACGGTCGACGTCACCGGTCTTCTAGCCATCATTGATCCATTTTTCATTTTCCATTGGTTTTGTCTTGTCTTCCTACACACCTGGTTTCAATCCTATTCATTACCTGTTGTGTATTTAACACTCTGTTTCCCCTCATGTCTTTGTCAGAGATTGTTTTATGTCAGTGTTGTTTAGGTTGTATAGGTGAGCGACGGGTCCTCGTACACCAGACAAGACACAGAGACAGCAACAGAATAATAGGATATGACTGAGAGAGACACCAGACAAGACAGAGATAGCAATAGAAGAATAGGATATGACTGAGAGAGACACCAGACAAGACAGAGACAGCATCAGAAGAATAGGATATGATGGAGAGATACCAGACAAGACACAGAGACAGAAACAGAATAATAGGATATGATGGAGAGAGACATCAGACAAGACACAGAGACAGCAACAGAATAATAGGATATGACTGAGAGAGACACCAGACAAGACAGAGACAGCAACAGAAGAATAGGATATAATGGAGAGAGATACCAGACAAGACAGAGGCAGCAATAGAAGAATAGGATATGACTGAGAGAGACACCAGACAAGACAGAGACAGCAACAGAAGAATAGGATATAATGGAGAGAGATACCAGACAAGACGAGAGACATCAATAGACGACACAGAGAAGGTGATGGAGAGAGGCAGAGGAGATGAGAGCACACAGTAGAATGTATCCGCTAATGCTCCTATATGGATTCAAATTAGTGTGTGTGTGTGTGTGTGTGTGTGTGTGTTCTGTGGGATTCCTTAATCAGTTTGGCTCATTGGACAGGTCAGAGTCTATGTTTGACATTTTTGAGTGGTTTTTGGCAATACACTGTAGATGTATTCATGGATTTAGCTGTTGAAATTCCTTCCCGGACACCCCCTACTGGCTATGGGCTAAGCTACCAATTTATTCAAATCCTAGGGGAGAGAGGAGCTGCTACCCCTGGGGAGGGAGGAGCTGCTATCCCTGGGGAGAGAGGAGCTGCTACCCCTGGGGAGAGAGGAGCTGCTACCCCTGGGGAGAGAGGGGCTGTTATCCCTGGGGAGAGAGGAGCTGCTACTCCTGGAGAGACAGGAGCTGCTACCCCAGGGGAGAGAGGAGCTGCTACCCCTGGGGAGAGAGGAGCAGCAATCAGGAGAGACTACAACCTTGCTCGGGAAGAGCTTAGCGATTGGTGATTTTTGGGGCACGTTTGGCAGGAGCCTCAGCGATGAAGATTGCTCAACTTGCTGATGTTTCACAATATGCGATGGCTGTTTCAGTCACCAGATCTCAACCCAATTGAACACCACCATCAATAAAACACCAAATTATGGATTATCTTGTGGAAGAATGATGTCACATCCCTAGACTTCCAGACTCTTGTGGAAAGTATGCTAATGCACATTGTAAGAGTTATAAAGAGAGAGGGAGTGTGAAAAAGAACAGGCAGAACATGATATGTAACTGAGCAGAGCAAAGGAAAGTAATGATCATTCCAGACTCTGCTTCTGTTGAGAAAAATAGAAAAGGTAAGATGATGATTGTTATGTGTATTTACAGAGTTGATGATATTGTTATGTGTATTCATATAGTTGAGGATATTGTTATGTGTAATCATATAGTTGATGATATTGTTTCTGTGTATTCATATAGTTGATGATATTGTTATGTGTATTCATATATTTGATGATATTGTTTCTGAGTGTTCATATAGTTGATGATATTGTTATGTGTATTTACAGTATGTGTATTCATATAGTTGATATATTGTTTCTGATATATAGTTGATGATATTGTTTCTGATAGTATAGTGGATAATATTTTTGGTGGACAGTGTTATAATAGGCCTACTCCCCCTAAAAAAATGTTGATATAAGTTAGATACGGAGGGTAAATTCGTTCTGTGCCCATCTGTGTGCCCCAGGGTGATCGTTCCTACACTATCTAGAATCTAAAAAGATTATTTGGCTGTCCTCTGTCGTGGTAATTTCCTGTATTACTAAATGATGAGAGTTACAAACCACACACCAGTCAGAGTTATACTTAAACTTCACCATAGCCCTGTGACACTCAGATCAATCCAGTGTCTATAAATTAATTCTGAGAGTGCTTACAAAATAATTATAGTATATTTTATAGCCAAAATACACCCCTCTCAAC
The DNA here is from genome assembly GCF_018296145.1 of Oncorhynchus tshawytscha. NCBI lineage: Eukaryota > Metazoa > Chordata > Actinopteri > Salmoniformes > Salmonidae > Oncorhynchus > Oncorhynchus tshawytscha. Next base: position 34,659 of record NW_024608351.1, on the reverse strand, counting down.
TCACATGACGAACCACAGGTCTCAGAAACTTCACAATGGGCCTTTTACTTAAAAAAATAGTATCCCATAGCCAGAGAGCATTAGCTATAAATTATAGTTCAGTTTGCTCTCTAAGACAAGGTTCTAATCTCTTTCTTGGTACTTCATAGTACCAAAACATTACCTCACTATCTGGAATGCTCTTTAGGCTTTATTGGCCAAATACATCGTAAATCTCCTCTGTCAGTGCTATCTCATAGAGGCCCATCCTCACACACACAATATTCTAATGCAATACAAAGATTATAAAATATTCTTACACGCACTATAACATAATCTTGCAATTTTCTACGGCATCTCCCCATCACATGGTTTAACAGATACATTCTCATTGGAAGACACTGTTAAATTCTGACTTCTCCCTTTCTGATATTCTGCTTATTACCAGACATGTAAAAGACAAGCCTGACCTCTCCCCTCTCTGGGCCCCAAGTGACTTTTCCCTAGCAGAGAAGGGAAATGTGCAACTGCCAACAGTATAGTCCAAAAGGAGACATTCTAATGACAAGTATCTCACATAAGCATATTATCAAAGTAAATAAAACATCTTATTTATCAATGTTACCTAACTAATTCTGATTCAGCTATGACACACCATAGGAGAACCCTTTGTTGAACCCTTTTTGATACTAGGTAGAACCCATTTGGATTAAATGAAGAACCCTTTTCACAGAGGGTTCTACAGGTGTGCCAGAAGGGTTCTACCAGGAACCAAAAATTGTTCTCCTACGAAGGACCCGTTTAGAACCCTTTTTTCTAAGTGTGTACTGTATCATAGGCCTACAGGCTTGTCTTCTTAAAACACAACAAGCAACAAACAAACACTTTCTCTTTCTAAACTACTGTTAACTCTTTTCACTCAGGAAGGTATTTAGTGTGAAAGAGAGACTAATAAATATTGTAGAAAGACTAACAACAACTTACACTTCCTCAAAACAGGTTGTGTGTATTCATTAGTGCACACTGCAGCAAAATGTTTGGCAACGGAAGCAGATTAGGTCATATTAGACAGCATTTGGTGTAACCTGTTATTGCCACATTCTAATACTCTTGGCTGCATTTTAAACTAATGAATACGACCCAGGTGGTAGCCTAAGACTCGGCTGTTGATCTCTGCCTGATGCTGAAACCTGAACGTAGCCTGAGGGGTAAACTATGAATCAAGCCAGATATACTGCTTTTTAAAAGCTTCAGTTAGCTTCACATTCCAGCTCAGGCCTCATCCATCAGAATAGACAGAGCGCTAGTCATCAGGAATGTGTTCTCTCAGCAGAACGGAACATATCTCAATGTCTTGACATGTTCTAGTTGTGAATTCAGGCTACAAGGTGAGAATCCTGCCAGGGATTATTATAAAGTGTGTAGAGAAATTAAATTCATGGTGTAATTATAGTATAGTGAATGGAAGTAAAACATCCACACCTAACAGTATAGTGTCCTGGTATGTGTCAGTTTAATCATACAAAATGGCGCTAACTTTACCTGGGCAAGTCAAATTCAATATATCAATATTCATATATCCTAGTTCTACATTTAACATTTCATATGATAATGTAATTGTATCATAGTTCCTCTATAATATAGTGATCCTCTACATTTCAGATGACAATGTAATTGTATCATAGTTCCACTACAGTGTAGTGATCCTCTACATTTCATATGATAATGTAATTGTATCATAGTTCCACTTTAGTGTAGTGATCCTCTACATTTTCACATGATAATGTAATTGTATCATAGTTCCTCTATAGTGTAGTGATCCTCGCTATATGAGCCACGTCACAATTCTAACCAAGTAACACTATTGGCACCAATGGCACAATGCGCAGTGTATTTGCCTTCTTTGCCAGCGACCTGGGTTGCCCCGCTGGTTGCAACAATATTAACATCATACTGTAGCCTACCCTACGTCTTTTGGGTTCAGTCTTGTAGCTGCTGCCTTTATCAATTGGGTGAAATTTAACAAACAACATGCCTTCAGAGTTTGGTCATAACCAGAACAAGTTTAAATCAATATTTATTTCCCCAGCACAGCAAGGACATCTAGAGACTCAACCGTTGCAGAATCAGAATCACCAAGTACATTTGCACATACATATGTGGGATCTTAATTTGAGCCAGTTTGCAACAGCAGGAATATATGGATTATAATTAATACATTGACACATTTTTCATTAGGGAAACTCAAGTCTGAAATTTCTAAGAGGAAATTACAAACTTCAGAAGCCTTTTTAAGCCTCAAATACACTGTATGTTTTAAATGTCCTGCATTGCAGGAAAGTTATTCTGCAGTGGGGGGTGATTAAATTAAGATCCTACATCTGTGCACATAATGTTACATGGTGCTGTTAGTGATAGACAACATTTAGAGACAGAATACAGACAGAGGAGTTTACACAAAGTTTAGGTACAACCTTATACACAACTAGGTAGAGTGAGCATAGAGCTATAAGAGAATGAGCAGTGTATATACACATATACAGCACAGTGAGTATACAGTGGATATACAAATATACAGTACAGTGGGTATACAGTTGATCAGTGTAAATATATGTAAGAGAGATGAATAAAGTGCTAATGAAGTATAGTGCAGTTATCTAGTGGACAGTTCAGAGATGGTTTGAATTGGTGTGCAGTTTAGAGTGTATAGTATTTTAGTCTTCATGGGCTAGATGGTAGTGTACAGTTCAGAGATGGTTTGATGTGGTGTGCAGCATAGAGTGTGTAGTCCTTTAGACTCTATGGACCAGATGGCTGGTTGGTGAGGGCCACAGCACAGTGAAGGAAACTGTTCAGATGGGTGTCTATAACATCCAATCACATAGATTTACAGCAGCTGACAGTCATAACACCATTGCTAATAACGCAAACTGCCTTGGTTTAGATAAAGACAAGCTCTGTACAGATGTAGGATCTTCATTAAATCAACATTTTGCAAGATAACTAAAATGTGTTGTGTGTTTGAGGTTTAAAAAGGCTTCAGAAGTTTGTCATTTCCACTTTTCCACTTGAAAAATGTCCATTAATTATAATCCACATAATAATTCAAATGTCCTGTTGCTTCAGGACCATTTTACTCCTGTAGCAAACTGACTCAAATGAAGATCCTACATGTGTAGCAATATACCTGTCTTTAATGTACATGACTATATCAGGAGAACAGGATTCTCTTTCGACTATTGTTTTTGACCATTTTACATCTTTTATATACTGTTCTTTAGGCTGGTTGAATGAGTTCCCTATGAGAGGCCGCTTCCTCTGCAAGAAAACAGTGACCCTCTGCAAGAAAACAGTGACCTTCAGAAGTTATGTGATTTCCTCATTTGAAATAAAACTATGTTTGTAGCCTAACGCACTTACCACATGGCTGTTGAAACTGTGGGACACATTTCTCTGCAGCATTAGATGTAAATGTGTTGATTAATGTCTTGATTTGAATGAAAGACAGGCAGACTCTGGTAAGTCTAGGCTACATAGAACTATTATGAAGTTAGGTCATCATCAGACATTCAATAGACAGAGTAGGTTTGAGATATGTGTTTAGTGGTCAGTGCTTTAAAATTTGTTTCTCTGGGGAGAGAGAGGAGGGGTGCCCTGACTCTAAAATTAGTCGCTTTGGGGAAGATAACACCAAAGCTAAGAGGTGAGATGACAATTTTGTTTATATGAAAAGTTTATTTCCAAAATGCTACATCCTAATCACATTTGTTTTCCCTCAGAAATGATTTCTTATGGGTACCTTCAATATTACTTAACTCAGATGTATTACTCATAGATTTTTAAAATGTTAGTATTGTTGCAAAACACTGTATTTGTAACGATTCTCGTCGTCCTCTTCTGAGGAGGAGTAGTAAAGACGGATCAGAGGACCAATGCGCAGCGTAGTTAGTGTTCATTATATTTATTTATAACTCTGAAGACTAAATAATAAAACAACAAAGAGAAGGAAATGATACTGAAACAGTCCTGTACGGTGCATACATAAAACACAGAGCAGAAAATAAACACCCACGCAACACAGGTGGAAAAATCTACCTAAGTATGATTCTCAATCAGAGACAACTAACGACACCTGCCTCTGATTGAGAACCATACCAGGCCAAACTCAAAACACAACATAGAAAAAACGAACATAGACAACCCACCCAACTCACGCCCTGACCATACTAAAACAAAGACATAAATAAAAGAACTAAGGTCAGAATGTGACAGTATTCCATTGTTTAGCTGTAATGGAATGTTTGTACCATGCACAGAGCATTCAGAAAGTTTTCAGACCCCTTGACTTTTTCCACATTTTGTTACGTTACAGCCTTATTCTACAATTGATTAAATCGTTTTTTTTCTTCGAATCAATCTACACACAATACACGATAATGACAAAGCAAAAACTGAAATATCACATTTGACTGTGGGGATGGTGGCAGTATTTACCTGTAGGGATGGTGGCAGTATTTTTTTTAATTACTTTTTTTAAAAACTAGGCAAGTCAGTTAAAAACAAATTCTTATTTACAATCACAGTCTACCCTGGCCAAACCGGGACGGCGGTGGGCCAATTGTGCACCGCCCTATGGGACTCCCAGTCAAGGCCGGATGGGATACAGCCTGGATTCGAATGAGGGACTGTAGTGATGACTCTGACACTGAGATGCAGTGCCTTAGACCGGTGTGTCACTTGGCCTTTATTTAGACCCTTTACTCAGTACTTTGTTTATGCACCTTTGGCAGCGATTACAGCCTTGAGTCTTTTAGGGTGTGACGCTACAAGCTTGACACACCAGTATTTGGAGAGTTTCTCCCATTCTTCTCTGCAGATCCTCTAAAGCTGTGTCAGGTTGAATGTGGAGTGTTGCTGCACAGCTATTTCCAGGTCTCTCCAGAGATGTTCGATTGGGTTCAAGTCCGGGCTCTGGCTGGGCCACTCAAGAACATTCAGAGACTTGTCCTGAAGCCACTCCTGCGTTGTCTAGGCTGTGTGCTTAGGGTCGTTGTCCTGTTGGAAGGAGAACCTTCGTTCTAGTCTGAGGTCCTGAACACTTTGGAGCAGGTTTTCATCAAGGACATCTCTGTGCTCCATTCATCTTTACCTCGATCTTGACTCGTCTCCCAGTCCCTGGTGCTGAAAAACATCCCCACAGCGTGATGTTGCCACCACCATGATTCACAGTAGGGATGGTGGCAGATTTTGTCCAGACCTGACGCTTGGCATTCAGGCCAAAGAGTTCAATCTTGGTTTCATCAGACCAGAGAATCTTGTTTCTCATGATCTGAGAGTCCTTTAGGTGCCATTTGGCAAACTCCAAGCGAGTTGTCATGTGCATTTACTGAAAAGTAGCTTTCACCTGGCCACTGAACCATAAACCTGATTGGTGGAGTTCTGCAGAGATGGTTGTCCTTCTGGAAGGTTCTCCCATCTCCACAGAGGAACTAGAGCTCTGTCGGAGTGACCATTGGGTTCTTGGCAACTTCCCTGACCAAGGCCCTTCTCCCCCGATTGCTCAGTTTTGCCGGGCGACCAGCTCTAGGAAGAGTCTTGGTGGTTCCAAATGTCTTCTTTTTAAGAATGATGGAGGACACTGTGTTCTTGGGAACCTTCAAATGATGCAGACATTTTTTATAGCACCCTTTCCCAGATCTGTCTCTCGACACAATCCTGTCTCGGAGCGCTATGGACAATTCCTTTGACCTCATAGCTTGGTTTTTGCACTGACATGCACTGTCAACTGTGGGACCCTTATATAGACAGGTCTGTGCCTTTCCAAATCATGTCCAATCAATTGAATTTACCACAGGTGGACTCCAATCCAGCTGTAGAAACATCAAGGATAATCAATGGAAACAGGATGCACCTGAGCTCTATTTCGAGTCTCATAGCAAAGGGTCTGAATACTTATGTAAATAAGGTATTTCTGTTATTTAAATGTAATACATTTGCAAAAATTTACAAATAATGAGTTTTGCTTTATCGTTATGGGGCATTGTGTGTAGATTGCTGAGGATATTTAAAAAAAAAAATTAGAATAAGGCTGTAACGTAACAAAATGTGGAAAAAGTCAAGGGGTCTGAATACTTTCTGAAGGCACTGTAGTTAGAACTCTCAAACTGTTTCCACGAAACAGAAAAACAACAAAAAGTTGGATTAACACATTGATGTCTTGATACTGCACTTTGCTTTTGCATTTCCCATGTAGTTGTTTATGGTCCAAGAAAGACAGAGTGCAGTATCAATATTTTAACGGTCATAGGTCAGATCAGCTGTCATGGTTGATATGTACAAAACATATAACTATTCAGTTTTGGGTTTTTGCAACAGAGCTCTTAAAGGGGCAATGGCATCTTAAAAGGGCAATGACAGTGTCACGATCGTCGAAGTGAGGAGACCAAAGTGGTGTGAATACAAACTTTTAATGAATGACGAAAAACACGAACTACACTAAACAAACAAACAAAATAACAAAATGAACGTGACCGCTATCGAAACTGAGTGCTAACATGCAACATCACATAGACGATAACCCACAAAAATGGCAACCTAAATAGGTTCCCCAATCAGAGACAACGATAAACAGTTGCCTCTGATTGGGAACTAATCCAGGCCACCATAGACCTACAATATGCCTAGACTAGACACATACACCTAGACATACAAAACCCCTAGATGAGACAAAAACACACATACCACCCGTCACACCCTGACCTAACCAAAATATATAAAGAAAACAAAGAATACTCAGGTCAGGGCGTGACACATAGAGATAGAAACTAAACAAAAATCAGATTTTGGAGTGAAAAATAATAATAATAATTTTAAATAATAATAATTCATAATAATATCAATAAGGATGTTGGCTCCAATGCAATTGGACAAACCCCAGGCTTCAGCCTATGTACAGTCGTGGCCAAATGTTTTGAGAATGACACAAATATTAATCTTCACAATGTCTGCTGCCTATGTTTGTATGATGGCAATTTGCATATACTCCAGAAAATTATGAAGAGTGATCAGATGAATTGCAATTAATTGCAAAGTCCATCTTTGCCATGCAAATGAACTGAATCCCCCAAAAACATTTCCACTGCATTTCAGCCCTGCCCCAAAAGGACCAGCTGACATCATGTCAGTGATTCTCTCGTTAACACAGGTGTGAGTGTTGACGAGGACAAGGCTGGAGATCACTGTCATCCTGATTGAGTTCGAATAACAGACTGGAAGCTTCAAAAGGAGGGTGGTGCTTGGAATCATTGTTCTTCCTCTGTCAACCATAGTTACCTGCAAGGAAACACGTGCCGTCATCATTGCTTTGCACAAAAAGGGCTTCACAGGCAAGGATATTGCTGCCTGTAAGATGGCACATAAATCAACCATTTATTGGATCATCAAGAACTTCAAGGAGAGCGGTTCAATTGTTGTGGAGAAGGCTTCAGGGCACCCAAGAAAGTCCAGCAAGCGCCAGGACCGTCTCCTAAAGTTGATTCAGCTGCGGGATCGGGGCACCACCAGTACAGAGCTTGCACGCACAGTGAGGCAAAGACTTTTGGAGGATGGTCTGGTGTCATGAAGGGCAGCAAAGAAGCCACTTCTCTCCAGGAAAAACATCAAGGACAGACTGATATTATGCAAAAGGTATGGGGATTGGACAGCTGAGGACTGGGGTAAAGTCATTTTCTCTGAAGAATCCCCTTTCCGATTGTTTGGGGAATCCGGAAAAAAGCTTGTCTGGAGAAGACAAGGTCAGCACTACCATCAGTCCTGTGTCATGCCAACAGTAAAGCATCCTGAGACCATTCATGTGTGGAACCTCGTTGCCTTTACCACAGACCTAAAAAATGAGGAAGACGAGAAAGAAGTCAGTCATATGGTCCACATCATTGACACAGAACACCCATGGGATGTGTACTCTATTAACTCTGCCAACAGTAAAGCATCCTGAGACCATTCATGCAGGAACCTCGTTGCCTTTACCACAGACCTAAAAAATGAGGAAGACGAGAAAGAAGTCAGTCATATGGTCCACATCATTGACACAGAACACCCATGGGATGTGTACTCTATTAACTCTGTTTCTCAGCCAAGGGAGTCGGCTCACTCACAATTGTGCCAAAGAACACAGCCATGAAAAAAGAATGGTACCAACACATCCTACGATTGCAACTTCACCAAACCATCTAGGAACAGTTTGGTGATGAACAATGCCTTTTCCAGCATGATGGAGCACCTTGCCATAAGGCAAAGTGATAACTAATTGTCTCGGGGAACAAAACATCAATATTTTGGATCCATGGCCAGGAAACTCCCAGACCTTAATCCCATTGAGAACTTGTGGCAGGTGAACAAACAAAAACCCACAAATTCTGACAAACTCCAAGCATTGATTATGCAAGAATGGGCTGCCATCAGTCAGGATGTGGCCCAGAAGTTAATTGACAGAATGCCAGGGCAGATTGCAGAGGTCTTGAAAAAGAAGGATCAGCACTGCAAATATTACTCTTTGCAGCAACTTCATATAATTGTCAATAAAAGCCTTTGACACTTATGAAATGCTTATAATTATACTTCAGTATTCCACAGTAACATCTGACAACAATATTTAAAGACACTGAAGCAGCAAACTTTGTGGAAATGAATATCTGTGTCATTCTCAAAACATTTGGCCACGGCTGTATGTCTAGCCACGATGCCACGATGCTGAATCAGTTGGGCTACAGGTGTTAATGCTTATGGCTAATAGCACATCTGATAATTGAGACCACTCATATAGACTATATGGTCCAATATGTTACAGATCTCATCTTATTGTACCAGATCATTAAAGAAAAATTGATGTCACAAATGTATAATTTGTACAGTTCTTTATTAAAAATTATATTATTTGTTACATTTGACTATGTGACGCAGATATACAGTTGGAAGTTGGAAGTTTACAAACACTTAGGTTGGAGTCATTAAAACTCTTTTTTAAACCATTCCACTAATTTCTTGTTAACAAACTATAGTTTAGGCATGTCCATTAGGACATCTACTTTGTGCATGACACAAGTAATTTTTCCAACAATTGTTTGTGGACAGATTATTTCACTGTATCACAATTCCAGTGGTCAGAAGTTTACATACACTAAGTTGACTGTGCCTATGAACAGCTTGGAAAATTCCCGAAAATTATGTGATGGCTTTAGAAGCTTCTGATAGGCTAATTGACATCATTTGAGTCAATTGGAGGTGTACCGGTGGATGAATTTCAAGGCCTACCTTCAAACTCAGTGCCTCTTTGTTTGATATCATGGGAAAATCTAAAGAAATCAGCCAAGACCTCAGAAAAAATTGTAGACCTCCACAAGTCTGGTTCATCCTTGGGAGCAATTTCCAAATGCCTGAAGGTACCACGTTCACCTGTACAAATAATAATACGCAAGTATAAACACCATGGGACCACACAGCTGTCATACTGCTCAGGAAGGAGACTGTCTCTCTATCTCCTAGAGATGCACGTACTTTGGTGCGCAAAGTGGAAATCACTCACAGAACAACAGCAAAGGACCTTGTGAAGATGATGGAGGAAACACGTACAAAAGTATCTATATCCACAGTAAAACGAGTCCTACATCGACATAACCTGAAAGGCCGGTCAGCAAGGAAACTGCTCCAAAACCACCATAAAAAAGCCAGACTACGGTTTACAACTGCACATGGAGACAAAGCTTGTACTTTTTGGAGAAATGTCTTCTGGTCTGATGAAACAAAAATATAACTGTTTGGCAATAATGACCATCATTATGTTTGAAAGAAAAAGGGGGAGGCTGCAAGCCGAAGAACACCATCCCAACCGTGAAGCATGGGAGTGGCGGCATCATGTTGTGGGGGTGCTTTGCTGCAGTAGGGACTGGTGCACTTCACAAAATAGATGACATCATGAGGAAGGGAAAATTGTGGATATATTGAAGCAACATCACAAGACATTAGTCAGGAAGTTAAAGCTTGGTCACAAATGGGTCTTCCAAATGGACAATGACCTCAAGCCTACTTTCAAAGTTGTGGCAAAACGGCTTAAGGACAACAAAGTCAAGGTATTGGAATGGCCATCACAAAGCCCTGACCTCAATCCTATAGAAAATTTGTGGGCAGAACTGAAAAAGTGTGTGTGAGCAAGGAGGCCTACAAACCTGACTAACTTACACCAGCTCTGTCAGGAGGAGTGGGCCAAAATTCACCCAACTTATTGTGGGAAGCTTGTGGAAGGCTACCCAGACCCAATTTAAACAATTTAAAGGCAATGCTACCAAATACTAATTGAGTGTATGTAAACTTCTGACCCACTAGGAATGTGATGAAAGAAATAAAAGCTGAAATAAATCATTCTCTTAACTATTATTCTGACATTTCACATTCTTAAAATAAAGTGGTGATCCTAACTGACCTACGACAGGGAATTTTTTACTTGGATTAAATGTCAGGAATTGTGAAAAACAGAGTTTAAATGTATAAGGTGTATGTAAACTTCCGACTTCAACTATACCTGCTGGAGCGCGGGCTACGAGTGGGTGTTGCTATGGTGACCAGTGAGCTGAGATAAGGCAGGGCTTTACCTAGCAAAGATTTATAGATGACCTGGAGCCAGTGGGTTTGGCAACGGATATGTAGTTAGGGCCAGCCAACGAGAGCATACAGGTCACAGTGGTGGGTAGTATATGGGGCTTTGGTGATAAAACGGATGGCACTGTGATTGACTGCATCCAACTTGTTGAGTAGAGTGTTCGCCGAAGTCAAGGATCAGTAGGGTAGTAAGTTTTACAAGGGTATGTTGGCGGCATGAGTGAAGGAGGCTTTTTTGTGAAATAGGAAGCCGATTCTAGATTTAATTTGGGATTGGAGATGCTTAATGTGAGTCTGGAAGGAGAGTTTACAGTCTAACCAGACACCTAGGTATTTGAAGTTGTCCACATATTCTAAGTCAGAACTGTCAGAACTGAGTAGTGATGCTAATCGGGCGGGAGGGTGCCGGCAGCAAATGGTTGAAGAGCATGCACTTAGTTTTACTAGCATTTAAAAGCAGTTGGAGGCCACGGAAAGAGTGTTGTATGGCTTTGTTGCTCGTTTGGAGGTTTGTTAGCGCAGTGTCCAAAGAAGGGCCAGATGTATACAGAACGGTGTTGTCTGCGTAGAGGTGGATCAGAGAATCACCAGCAGCAAGAGCGATATCATTGATGTATACAGAGAAGAGAGTCAGCCCGAGGATTGAACCCTGTGGCACCCCCATAGAGACTCCTAGAGGTCCGGAAAACATACCCCCCGATTCGACACACTGAAATCTATCTGAGAAGTAGTTGGTGAACCAGGCGAGGCAGTCATTTGAGAAGCCAAGGCTATTGAGTCTGCCGTTAAGAATGCAGTGATTGACAGAGTCAAAAGCCTTGGCCAGGTCGATGAAGACGGCTGCACAGTATTGTCTTTTATCGATGGCGGTTATGATATCGTTTAGGACCTTGAGCGTGACTGAGGTGAACCCATGACCAACTCGGACACCAGATTGCTATGCACTCCGACGAACCATCAAACAGTTAAAGCGTCAATATAGGGCTAAGATTGAATCATTCTACACCGGATACGACGCTCACCTTATATGGCAGGGCTTGCAAACTATTACAGACTACAACATGTAGCACAGCCGCGAGCTGCCCAGTGACACGAGCCTACCAGACGAGCTAAATCTCTTCTATGTTCGCTTTGAGGCAAGCAACTCTGAGGCATGCATGAGAGCACCAGCTGTTCCGGACGACTGTGTGATCACACTCTCCGTAGCCGACCTGCGCAAGACCTTAAAACAGGTCAACATTCACAAGGCTGCGGGGCCAGACGGATTATCAGGACGTGTGCTCCGGTCATGTGCTGACCAACTGGCAGGTGTCTTCACTGACATTTTCAACATTTCCCTGATTGAGTCTGTAATACCAATATGTTTCAAGCAGACCACCACAGTCCCTGTGCCCAAAAACATGAAGGCAACCTGCCTAAATGACTACAGACCCGTAGCACTCACGTCCGTAGCCATGAAGTGCTTTGAAGGGCTGGTAATGGCTCAAATCAACACCATTATCCCAGAAACCCTAGACCCACTCCAATTTGCATACCGCCCAAACAGATCCACATGCAATCTCTATTGCACTCCACGCTGCCCTTTCCCACCTGGACAAAAGGAACCCCTACATGAGAATGCTATTCATTGACTACAGCTCAGTGTTCAACACCATAGTAGCCTCAAAGCTCATCACTAAGATCCTGGGACTAAACACCTCCCTCTGCAACTGGATCCTGGACTTCCTGACGGGCCACCCCCAGGTTTTGAGGGTAGGTAGCAACACATCTGCCATGCTATTCCTTAACACTGGAGCCCCTCAGGGGTGCGTGCTCAGTCCCCTCCTGTACTCCCTTTTCACCCACGATTGCATGGCCAGGCACGACTGGCCAACACCATCGTTAAGTTTGCAGATGACACAGTTCAGTTCCCTGAATCCTTCAGGTCATTGTTACTCAGATCCAGCTCTCTCAGGTGTGAGGGATTTGACTTCAGAGCTGAGGCCAGAGAAGCACAGCCTTCCTCTGTGACTCCACAGACTGCCAGCCTGTAAAGAGTAAAATAATTTTAAAAATCACACTTTGGTGGTGAAGATAGTAGCATTTCTTTTTAAAATGTTCATATATATCAGTGTGCTGTCATGTATCTATTTAGAAATGGGTGTGTCATTACATCAGAAATGACAAATTATCAAAGTACTGCTTGTAGATAGAACAATGTATAATACAAATATTGGAGTAGACTGACCAGACCAGTTTATAAAGAAGGGCTCTATTTTAAATGAAATTTTGGGGAAAAAATCCAACTCGGCTCCTTCATTCATTGAGTCAGATGTCTCAATCATCACAAATCCCACTGATATTTCAAACTACTTTAATAACTTTTTCATTGGCAAGATAAGCAAACTTAGCAATGACATGCCAGCAACAAATGCTGACACTACACATCCAAGTATATCGGACCAAATTATGAAAGACAAGAATTGTACTTTTGAATTCTGTGAAGTCAGTGTGGAAGAGGTGAACGTTTTTTGATGTCTATCAACAATGACAAGCCACCGGGGTCTGACAATCTAGATGGAAAATTACTGAGGATAATAGCAGACGATATTGGCACTCCTATTTGCCACATCTTCAATTTAAGCCTATTAGAGAGTGTGTGCCTCAGGCCATAACTTCATGGAACTCTATACCACATAAAGTAACTGACGCAAGCAGTAAAATTTGATTTTAAAAAACAGATTAAAAAATACCTTATGGAATAACGGGGACTGTAAAGCAACACAAACATTGGCACACACACACACACACACACACACTGACACACACACACACACACACACACACACACACACACACACACACACACACACACACACACACACACACACACACACACACACACACACACACACACACAACACACACACACACACAATAACACATTATACATACACATGGATTTAGTACTGTAGATACGTGGTAGGGGCCTGAGGGCACACAGTGTCTTGTGAAATATGTGAACATATTATAATGTTATAAAATTGTATTAACTGCCTTAATTTTGCTGGACCCCAGGAAGAGTAGCTGCTGCTTTAGCAGCGGCTAATGGGTATCCAAAATAAATACAAATGTGTATGTGTGTGTGTCCAGTGTGTGTGTGTGGGTGTGTGTGAATGTGTGTGTGTCCAGTGTGTGTGTGTGTGTGCGTGTGTGTGTGTCCAGTGTGTGTTTCCTGTGTGTGTGTGTCCAGTGTGTTAGTGTGTGTGTCCCGCGTGTGTATGTGTCCCACTTGTGTGTCCCGTGTGTGTGTCCTGTGTGTGTGTGTGTGTGTCTAGCATGTCCAGTGTGTGTGTGTCCTGTGTGAGTGTGTCCTGTGTGTGTGTGTCCTGTGTGTGTGTGTCCAGTGTGTGTGTGTCCAGTGTGTGTCCAGTGAGTGTATGTGTATGTGTGTGTCCTGTGTGTTTGTGTGTCCAGTGTGTGTGTGTGTGTGTGTGTGTGTGTGTCCAATATGTGTGTGTTTCAGTGTGTGTGTGTGTGTGTACAGCGTGTGTGTTTCCAGTGTGTGTGTGATGTTACAGTGTGTGAGTGTGTGTCCAGTGTCTGTGTGACCTGTCCACTGTGTGTGTGTGTGTCCAGTGTGTGTGTGTGTGTGTGTGTCCAGGGTATGTGTCCAGTATGTGTGTGTGTGTGTCCAGTGTGTGTGTTTCCAGTGTGTGTGGGATGTTCGAGTGTGTGTTTGTGTCCAGTGTGTGTCTGTGTGTGTGTGTGTGTTGTGTTCTGTTGGTGTGTTTGTGTCCTGTGTGTGTGTGTGTCCTGTGTGTGTGTGTCCTGTGTGTGTGTCTGTGTGCCCAGTTTGTGTGTGTGTGTCAGTGTGTGTGTCTGTGTGTGTGTGTCCAGTGTTTGTGTGTGTCCTGTGTGTATGAGTTCAGTGTGTGTGTCCAGTGTCTGTGTGACCTGTCCAGTGTGTGTGTGTGTGTGTCCAGTTTGTGTGTGTCCTGTGTGTATGAGTTCAGTCTGTGTGTCCAGTGTGTGTGTGTCCAGTGTGTGTCCATCGTCCAGTGTGTGTGTGTGTGTGTGTGTGTGTACAGCGTCCAGTGTGTGTGTGTGTGTGTGGTGCATCTGAACCGTTCTCACAAGGGTGCAGGATCACAGAAAGAGACAGACACAGAGTTACCATGGTTTTTATTTACAGGAATAAACTGGATCAAACGGGTGTGTTACTCCATGTATTTAAATGTCATATTGTGATCAAACATAAAACACATGACCAGAGTGAAACATCATGTTGTGTTTGACACAGGGACCACCTGACACAGGGACACTGAGGAGGTAACATCATAAACATAAAACCCTGGATAGAGGGGCTCAGTGAATGTGGTGTAGAATGTGTACAGGTGGGTCAGTGTGTCAGAGGAGACTCTATAGAAGGACAGAGTGCCGGCTGGCCAGTCTAGATACACTCCAACTTTATGGAAACTGGAGGGGGGAATGTCTATGATAGTGTGATTATTTTTGTGCACGGCCATGTAAATGTTGTCAGCGCAAAACAGATGCCAGGACTTGTCATTAAACCCAATCAGACAGTCCTTACCCTTTCCTCTCCTGCTGATTCCTTTATATGTCACTCCTATATCAGCCTCACTCCCGCTCGACTCTACCTCCCAGTAACAGCGCCCAGTCAGACCCTCTCTACACAGCACCTGTCCCCAGTAGTCAAATCTCTCTGGGTGATCAGGATAAGGCTGCTCGTCTCTCCTACGCATTACCTTTCTGTTCTCCTCAGACAGAAAGAGGAGTCTGTTTACTGTGTTTGGGTCCAGTGTGAGATCACAGGCATCTGATGGATGAAAGCAGACACAATATTAGAAATCATCATCATTCACATTAGAATTTCTAAACTTTGGTGTCTGTGATTTCTGCTTCTGTAGAACTGCAGCTTATATTTAATATGACCAAGTAAGTAATGATGGTGGTCTTTGACTTAACTTGAATTAAGACCTATTCTTAATCATATTCTTCACAGCAGTCAACACTCACATTTTCTAAGCCCAGGTTTCATTGTATACTCTCCACAATTGTCCACACTGCGGTAAGCAGAAGAACATACTGTCATTGAGTGATCCATGTGAACACACACAAACACACACACACACACACACACACACTCAGCATAAAACGTTGGCCAACGAGCTGGTAATAATGTTTGTCTTAACTAGCCTGATAACTTAAACATGTCTGATATGAACATTGACATAAACCAGCTACATACTTGAGTTTCTTCAGTCTGCAGTGTGGATCCTCCAGCCAAGCAGAGAGCAATCTGACTCCTGAGTCTCCTGGGTGATTGTAGCTCAGGTCCAGCTCTCTCAGGTGTGAGGGGTTTGACCTCAGAACTGAGACCAGAGAAGCACAGCCTTCCTCTGTGACTTGACAGCCTGAAAGCCTGCAAAGAGTAAAATAATTTTAAAAATCACACTGCTATTCTTGGTGGTGAAAATAGTGGTAGTATATTTTTTTCTAAATATTCAGATATATCAGTGTCCTGAAACCTGGCAATCTATTCATAAATGAACGTATCATTATTAGAAATAACAATTTATCAAAGTATTGCCTGTAGAGAGAAAAATATCAAGTACAAATATTTGATTAGACTGACCAGACCAGTTTAAAAAGCAGTATCAGTCAAAATACAGACAGTGAGGTATCAGATTTAGATTGTATTGAGTATATAGTCCACACCATATCTATTTTGACATTGAAGCTAACATTTTAAATATGGCTCTATACTCCAGCATTTTGGATTTGAGATCAAATGTTTAATATGTGTTGAGTATAATGTAATTCAAGGGGATTTTCATACATATCTCTTTCACCGTTTAGAAATGAAAGCACTTTATGTATCTAGTCCCCCCATTTGGAGAAGTCATAGGTATTCTGACAAATTCATTAATAGTGTATTAAAACTTCTTAAGCCTAGGCGTCCCACTATTTGGACAACTTCCGGTGAAACTGGAGGGCGCGCAATTCAAATAAATAATCGTAAAAATTATGGATATTAAACATTTAGGTAGATAAAAGTGTCTTATATCGGTTGAAAGCTTATATTCTTGTTAATCTAACTGCACTGTCTGATTAACAGTAGCTATTACAGTGAAAGCATGCCATGTGATTGTTTGAGGATGGAGCCCCACAACAAAATATTTTTCCACCAGCACAGGTTTCATAAATTCACAAATAGCAATAAAATATTCACTTACGTTTTGAAAATCTTCCTCTGATTTGTCATCCAAAGGGTCCCAGCTATAACATGTACTGTTGTTTTGTGAGATCAAATCCTTCTTTATATCCCAAAAAGTCTGTTTAGTTGGCACCATTGATTTGAGTAAATCCACTCGTTCAACATGCCAAGATAGGAATCCGAAAACCTACCCCTAAACTTTGTTTCAACAAGTCAAAATAAATTTCTATTTGATCCTCAGATACTCTAAAATGTAATGAAACTATAATATTTCTACCGCAAAGAAGTATGTTGAATAGGAAACCAATTTTAGCAGGTGAGCCTTGTCTTCTTGACATGTAAACACTGATTTTCAAGACTGTGTCTCTGTACTAAAACTGTTATTTCTTCTTCATTATTTAAGTTACAAGCCTGAAACATTGAACATAGACTACTGACACCCAGTGGAGGCCATAGGAATTGCATCATGGGAGGTAGAATTGAGTATGCCCTTATACTGGCCATTGGAAGAGCATGGTCTCTCAAAAATAACAAATTCTGGTTGTTTTTTCTTTGGATTTTCTCCTACCATATCTATTGTGTTATACTCTCCTACATTATTTTAACATTTCTACAAACTTCAAAGTGTTTTCTTTCCAATGGTAACAATTAAATGCACATCCTTACTTCAAGATCTGAGTAACAGGCAGTTTACTTTGGGCACGTCATTCAGACAGGAAGTGGAGAAAAAAGGAGCCTTATGAAGGTTAAAGTAGTCAATGTTTAGTATTTGGTTCGAAACTTGTTGATTGCATTTGCAGTTTGTGGTGGTTGTGTTTTGGGTTATGTTTTGCCCAATAGTAGCTGAATGGTGGATGATGACTGGATTAATCTTCTGTCTAAGTGAGTAGATAACATGTTTCTGAACACTAATGAATTAATCCTGGTGATGCCATGATTAATAAAAATGATGAGTGACAAAGTTACAAAGACTACAACAAAACAGCTAACCTCTCACCATTACCAATAACAGAGGGGGTATTTTTCAGTATTTCAGTATTGGCTGTTCATGTCTCAGACTGAGCTCCTACAGCCATAATGAGTAGCCCCATGTCACAGGGAGTAGGGGCCCTTAATGACGGCAAATCTCAGCCGGGGCCCCTACACACCCGCCACACGGCAGGGGGCCCCCACAGAGACCCAGACCCCCACTGCGCAGTGCCTTGTCTGCCACACACACAGTTCATGGGCTCATTCCTCTACAAATGTTCCAGACTTTTCCTCGAATGCTCCTCGCAATTTAGACTAATGTAACGCCAACTCAGGGGAATCAGCAGGAGGCTTGATGCCACATGATCCTATATACGCATCAGCAAGCACAGCTAATGAAGTCACTGAAACCCTCAACAAAGAGTTGTAGTCTGTTTTGGAATACACTGGTCCTGAACATCTCTAAAACTAAGAGCATTGTATTTGGTACAAATCATTCCTTAAGTGCTAGACCTGAATCTGGTAATGAATGGTGTGGCTGTTGAATAAGTTGAGGAGACTAAATTACTTGGCCTTACCTTAGATTGTCATGGTCAAAACATATAGATTCAATGGTTGTAAAGATAGGAAGAGGTCTGTCCATAATAAAGAGATGCTCTGCTTTGTTGACACCAGACTCCAAAAAGCAAGTTCTGCAGACTCTAGTTTTGTCTCATCTTGATTATTGTCCAGTCGTGTGGTCCAGTGCTGCCCGGAAAGAACTAGTTAAGCTGCAGCTGGCCCAGAACAGAGCAGCATGTTTTGCTCTTAATTGTAATCAAAGGGCTGATATAAATTTTATTTTATTTTAATTTTATTTCACCTTTATTTAACCAGGTAGGCTAGTTGAGAACAAGTTCTCATTTGCAACTGCGACTTGGCCAAGATAAAGCATAGCAGTGTGAACAGACAACACAGAGTTACACATGGAGTAAACAATTAACAAGTCAATAACACAGTAGAAAAAAAAGAGAGTCTATATACATTGTGTGCAAAAGGCATGAGGAGGTAGGCGAATGATTACAATTTTGCAGATTAACACTGGAGTGATAAATGATCAGATGGTCATGTACAGGTAGAGATATTGGTGTGCAAAAGAGCAGAAAAGTAAATAAATAAAAACAGTATGGGGATGAGGTAGGTAAAAATGGGTGGGCTATTTACCGATAGACTATGTACAGCTGCAGCGATCGGTTAGCTGCTCAGATAGCAGATGTTTGAAGTTGGTGAGGGAGATAAAAGTCTCCAACTTCAGCGATTTTGCAATCGTTCCAGTCACAGGCAGCAGAGAACAGGAACGAAAGGCGGCCAAATGAGGTGTTGGCTTTAGGGATGATCAGTGAGATACACCTGCTGGAGCGCGTGCTACGGATGGGTGTTGCCATCGTGACCAGTGAACTGAGATAAGGCGGAGCTTTACCTAGCATGGACTTGTAGATGACCTGGAGCCAGTGGGTCTGGCGACGAATATGTAGCGAGGGCCAGCCAACTAGAGCATACAAGTCGCAGTGGTGGGTTGTACAAGGTGTTTTACTGACAAAACGGATGGCACTGTGATAAACTGCATCCAGTTTGCTGAGTAGAGTGTTGGAAGCAATTTTGTAGATGACATCGCCGAAGTCGAGGATCGGTAGGATAGTCAGTTTTACTAGGGTAAGTTTGGCGGCGTGAGTGAAGGAGGCTTTGTTGCGGAATAGAAAGCCGACTCTTGATTTGATTTTCGATTGGAGATGTTTGATATGAGTCTGGAAGGAGAGTTTACAGTCTAGCCAGACACCTAGGTACTTATAGATGTCCACATATTCAAGGTCGGAACCATCCAGGGTGGTGTATGTACTGTAGTTCTGTCCTTGAGCTGTTCTTGTCTAATGATGTTCTGTATTATGTCATTCTGTATTATGTGGAATATGCTTGGGGTCATTATCCATCTGGAAGACCCATTTGCAACCAAGCTTTAACTTCCTGTCTGATGTCTTGAGATGTTGCTTCAATATATCCACATCATTTTCTTTCCTTATGATGCCATCTATTTTGTGAAGTGTACCAGGACCCTCCTGCAGCAAAGCACCCCCACAACATGATGCTGCCACGCCCGTGCTTCACGGTTGGGATGGTGTTCTTCGGCTTGCAAGCCTCCCCTTTTTTCCTCCAAACATAACGATGGTCATTATGGCCAAACAGTTCTATTTTTGTTTCATCAGACCAGAGGACATTTCTCCAAAAAAGTACGATCTTCGTCCCCATGTGCAGTAGCAAACCGCAGTGTATGTAACCGTAGTGTAGTGTATGTAAACTTCTGACCCACTGGAATTGTGATAAAGTGAATTATAAGTGAAATAATCTGTCTGTAAACAATTGCTAGAAAAATTACTTGTGTCATGCACAAAGTAGATGTCCTAACCGACTTGCCAAAACTATAGTTTGTTAACAAGAAATTTGTGAGGTGGTTGAAAAACGAGTTTTAATGAGTCCAACCTAAGTGTATGTAAACTACTGACTTCAACTTTATATAAAATCGAGCACACCGCCATGCAATCTCCATAGACAAACATTGTCAGCAGAATGGCCTTACTGAAGAGCTCAGTGACTTTCAACATGGCACCGTCATAGGATGCCACCTTTCCAACAGTCAGTTCATCAAATTTCTGCCCTGCTAGAGCTGTCCCGGTCACCTGTAAGTGCTGTTATTGTGAAGTGGAAACGTCTAGGAGCAACAACAGCTCAGCCGCAAAGTGGCAGGCCACACAAGCTCACAGAACGTGTCCGCCTAGTGTTGAAGCGCGTACAAATTGTCTGTCCTCGGGTGCAAAGCTCACTAGCGAGTACCAAACTGCCTCTGGAAGCAACGTCAGCACGATAACTGTTTGTTGGGAGTTTCATGGATTGGGTTTCCATGGCCGAGCAGCTGCACACAAGCCTAAGATCACCATGCACAATGCCAAGCGTCGGGTAGAGTGGTGTAAAACTCGCCGCCATTGGATTCTGGAGCAGTGGAAACACGTTCTCTGGAGTGATGAATCACGCTTTACCATCCGGCATTCCGACGGACAAATCTGGATTTGGCGGATGCCAGGAGAACGCCACCTGCCCCAATGCATACTGCCAACTGTCAAGTTTGGTGGAGGAGGATTAATGCTCTGGGGCTGTTTTCATGGTTCAGGCTAGGCCCCTTAGTTCCAGTGAAGGGAAATCTTAATGCTACAGTATACAATGGCACTCTAGACGATTATGTGCTTCCAACTGTGTGGCAACAGTTTGGGGAAGGTCCTTTCCTGTTTCAGCATGACAATGCCCCGTGCACAAAGTGAGGTCCATACAGAAATGGCTTGTCGAGATCTGTGTGGAAGAACTTGACTAAACTGCACAGAGCCCTGACCTCAACCCCGTGCACAAAGTGAGGTCCATACAGAAATGGCTTGTCGAGATCTGTGTGGAAGAACTTGACTAAACTGCACAGAGCCCTGACCTCAACCCCGTCGAACACCTTTGGGATGAATTAGAACGCTGACTACGAGCCAGGCCTAATCGTCCAACATCAGTGCCCGACCTCACTAATGCGCTTGTGACTGAATGGAAGCAAGTTCTCACAGCAACGTTCCAACATCTAGTGGAAAGCCTTCCCAGAGGAGTGGAGGCTGTCATAGCAGCAATGTTCCAACATCTAGTGGAAAGCCTTCCCAGAGGAGTGGAGACTGTTATAGCAGCAATGTTCCAACATCTAGTGGAAAGCCTTCCCAGAAGAGTGGAGGCTGTTATAGCAGCAACGTTCCAACGTCTGTGGAAAGCCTTCCCAGAGGAGTGGAGACTGTTATAGCAGCAATGTTCCAACATCTAGTGGAAAGCCTTCCCAGAGGAGAGGCTGTTATAGCAGCAATGTTCCAACATCTAGTGGAAAGCCTTCCCAGAGGAGAGGAGGCTGTCATAGCAGCAAAGGGAGGACCAACTCCATATTAATAATGATGATTTAGGAATGAGATGTTCGACGAGCAGGTGTCCATATACTTTTGGTCATGTAGTGTATCTTGATACCAAAAAAAGGTTTGTAATGTATACAGGTCAGCCAGTAGCACTGACTCCTTCATTTGTGTGGAGCTGGCAGGTGTTGCATGTGTTATTGATAGAGACCCTCCCCCAGTCTCTCTGTGATCCCCCTGTGATGCCCCAGTCTCTCTGTGATCCCCTAGTCTCTCTGTGATCCCCCAGTCTCTCTGTGATCCCCCAGTCTCTCTGTCCCCTAGATGCCCCAGTCTCTCTGTGATGCCCCTGTCTCTCTGTGATCCCCAGTCTCTCTGTGATCCCCTAGTCTCCCCCTAGTCTCTCTGTGATGCCCCAGTCTCTCTGTGATCCCCCAGTCTCTCTGTGATCCCCCAGTCTCTCTGTGATGCCCCAGTCTCTGTGATGCCCCAGTCTCTCTGTGATGCCCCTGTCCCTCTGTGATCCCCCAGTCTCTCTGTGATGCCCCAGTCTCTCTGTGATCCCCAGTCTCTCTGTGATGTCTCTCTGTGATGCCCCATGCCCCAGTCTCTCTGTGATGCCCCAGTCTCTCTGATGATGCCCCAGTCAGACATGCACACACGCATACTGGCACACGCACGTGCACACACTGGCAGTGTGCACACACACACACACATTTTTATCCTGTCTGTGCAGTGATAAATGCCCCCCCCAGCCTGTCTCCCCACAGACACACATACACACGCACACATACCACACACTTTACACTTAGAATGAGATTTCTACAGTTCTCAGCCATAATCCCTCATTCTCAAATGGTCTATAGGCTCAGCACAGAGAAGGGGAAAGCAAAATATTCAGAGGAGAGAGAAACAGGGAGAGAGACAGATAGAGACAGAACCAAATGTTTTCCTGGCCCACCACTCCACCCTGGACTTGAACAGGTCCACCTCTACAAGGCAGCAGTGCCCACCTTTGCCCGGACTCTAAAGGACATCACTCTCAAATGTATCCCCAACAATTCACACAGGAGCAACAGATCAATAGACACCCCACCCAGACCAGAGAGACACCCTCCCAGACCCCCTCCTGGACCTAGACATAGAGGACCCACGCCAAAAGGACTTACATCCAGACCACAGCACCCCCAGCCACATCCACACACACACCCCAACCAATCAACACCCCCATGTCAACCATGCCCACACCCCATTTAGGCCCCTTCAGATCAGACCTATGCCCCTCCTGCCCACCCCATGCACCCCACCCCCGCAAAGAAGGCCTCAACATGGAAGTCACACATACGCTCAGGTAGTGAGCGGGCAAAAAGGCCCAACCCCACTCTCACACTCACCCAGGCCAATGGCATGTACCAGATGCTCAGCAGGCTCTGCTCACACTTACTGGCCTGAGGCCAAACCACGACCAACAACATTGGACACTTTATGGAACACAAAGCCTTCACTATCTCATCCTGGAATATCCAAGGCCTGTGGTCATCTGCCTTTGGCCTAAAGAGCAGGAACCCGGAAATCGGTAATATAGACATTGTCATCCTGCAAGAAACCTGGTATAGAAGAGACGGACCCACTGGTTGCCCTCTAGGTTACAGAGAGCTGGTAGTCCCATCCACGAAACTACCAGGTGTGAAACAGGGAAGGGACTCAGGGGGTATGCTAATTTGGTATAGAGCAGACCTAACTCATTAAATTAGGAAGGAACATTTTACATTTGGCTAGAAATTCAAAAGGAAATTAACTTAACAGAGAAAAATGTCCTCCTGTGTGCTACCTATATCCCCCCACTAGAATCCCCATATTTTAACAGCTTCTCCATCCTGGAGGGGGAAATCAATCATTTCCAGGCCCAGGGACACGTACTAGTCTGTGGCGACCTAAACGCCAGAACCGGACAAGAACCTGACACCCTCAGAACACAGGGAGACAAACACCTGCCTGCAGGTGACAGCACTCCCTCCCCCATATGCCCCGCTAGACACAACTATGACAACATAACCAACAAAAACGGGTCACAACTCCTGCAGCTCTGTCACACACTGGGTATGTACATAGTCAATGGTAGGCTTCGAGGGGACTCCTGTGGTAGGTACACCTATAGCTCATCTCTAGGCAGTAGTACTGTGGACTACTTTATCACTGACCTCAACCCAGAGTCTCTCAGAGTGTTCACAGTCAGCCCACTGACACCCCTATCAGACCACAGCAAAATCACAGTCTACTTGAACAGAGCAAAACTCAATCATGAGGCATCAAAGCCAAAGGAACTGAGTAACATTAAGAAATGCTATAGATGGAAGGAATGCAGTTTGGAAACCTACCAAAAATCAATTAGGCAACAACAAATTCAATCCCTTTTAGACAATTTCCTGGGTAAAACGTTCCACTGTAATAGTGAAGGTGTAAACTTGGCAGTAGAAAATCTTAACAGTATATTTGACCTCTCAGCTTCGCTATCAAATCTCAAAATCTCAAATAGAAAACCGAAGAAAATGAACAACAATGACAAATGGTTTGATGAAGAATGCAAAAATCTAAGAAAGAAATTGAGAAACCTGTCCAACCAAAAACATAAAGACACGGAAAACCTGAGTCTACGCCTTCAAAATGGTGAATCACTAAAACCATACAGAAATACACTACGGAAAAAGAAGGAACAGCACGTCAGAAATCAGCTCAATGAAAAAATGCAAAACACTAAACAAACAACAACACAAAGAATTATCTATCCAAAATGGAGATGTATGTGTTAACCACTTCTCCAATCTTTTTGGCTCTATTTTTTATTTAACTAGGCAAGTCAGTTAAGAACAAATTCTTATTTTCAATTACAGCCTAGGAACAGTGGGTTAACTGCCTGTTCAGGGGCAGAACAACAGATTTGTACCTTGTCAGCTCAGGATTTGAACTTGCAACCTTCCGGTTACTAGTCCAACACGCTAACCACTAAGCTATCCTGCCGACTCTATAACAAAGAATAAAGAGCAAAGACATATACAGGATCAAATACAAATCTTAGAATCAACTATTAAAGACTACCAGAACCCACTGGATTCTCCAATTACCTGGAATGAGCTACAGGACAGAATAAAAACCCTCCAACCCAAAAGGCCTGTGGTGTTGATGGTATCCTCAATGAAATGATGAGATATACACACAACAAATTCCAATTGGCTATACTAAAACTCTTTAACATCATCCTTAGCTCTAGCATCTTCCCCAATATTTGGAACCAAGGACTGATCACCCCATTCCACAAAAGTGGAGACAAATTTCACCCCAATAACCGAGGGATATGCGTCAACAGCAACCTTGGGATAATCCTCTGCATATTCATTAACAGCAGACTCGTACATTTCCTCAATGAAAACAATGTACTGAGCAAATGTCAAATTGGCTTTTAACCAAATTATCGTACAACAGACCATGTATTCACCCTGCACACCCTAATTGACAACCAAACAAACCAAAACAAAGGCAAAGTCTTCTCATGCTTTGTTCATTTCAAAAAAAAAGCGACTCAATTTGGCATGAGGGTCTGCTATACAAATTGATGGAAAGTGGTGTTAGGGGTAAAACATACGACATTATAAAATCCATGTACACAAACAACAAGTGTGCGGTTAAAATGGTCAAAAAACACAAAATACTTCCCACGCTGCCGTGGGGTGAGACAGGGATGCAGCTTAAGCCCCACCCTCTTCAACATATATATCAACGAATTGGCGCGGGCACTAGAAAAGTCTGCAGCACCAGGCTTCACACTACTAGAATCTGAAGTCAAGTGTCTACTGTTTGCTGATGATCTGGTACTTCTGTCACCAACCAAGGAGGGCCTACAGCAGCACCTAGATATTCTGCACAGATTCTGCCAGACCTGGGCCCTGACAGTAAATCTCAGTAAGACCAAAATAATGGTGTTCCAAAAAAGGTCACGTCGCCAGGACCACAAATACAAATTCCATCTAGACACCATTGCCCTAGAGCACACAAAAAACTATACATACCTTGGCCTAAACATCAGCACCACAGGTAACTTCCACAAAGCTGTGAACGATCTGAGAGACAAGGCAAGAAGGGCATTCTACGCCATCAAAAGGAACACAAAATTCAACATACCAATTAGGATCTGGCTAAAAATACTTGAATCAGTCAGAGAGCCCATTGCCCTTTATGGTTGTGAGGTCTGGGTTCCGCTCACCAACCAAGATTTCACAAAATGGGACAAACACCAAATTGAGACTGCATGCAGAATTCTGCAAAAATATCCCCAGTGTACAACGTAGAACACCAAATAATGCATGCAGAGCAGAATTAGGCCGATACCCACTAATTATCAAAATCCAGAAAAGAGCCATTTAATTCTACAACCACCTAAAAGGAAGCGATTCCCAAACCTTCCAAAGCAAAGCCATCACCTACAGAGAGATGAACCTGGAGAAGAGTCCCCTAAGCAAGCTGGTCCTGGGGCTCTGTTAACAAACACAAACACACCCCACAGAGCCCCAGGACAGCGGCACAATTAGACCCAACCAAATCATGAGAAAACAAAAATTACTTGACACACTGGAAAGAATTAACAAAAAAACAGAGCAAACTAGAATGCTATTTGGCCCTAAACAGAGAGTACACAGTGGCAGAATACCTGACCACTGTGACTGACCCAAACTTAAGGAAAGCTTTGACTATGTACAGACTCAGTGAGCATAGCCTTGCTATTGAGAAAGACCGCCATAGGCAGACAAGGCTCTCAAGAGAAGACAGGCTATGTGCACACTGCCCACAAAATGAGGTGGAAACTGAGCTGCACTTCCTAACCTCCTGTCCAATGTATGACCATATTAGAGACAGATATTTCCCTCAGATTACACAGATCCACAAAGAATTCATAAAAACAAACCCAATTTTGATAAACTCCCATATCTACAGGGTGAAATTCCACACAAGAAAAGGTCAACCAGTGAAGAACAGACACCATTGTAAATACAACCCATATTTATTTTCACTTGTGTACTTTAACCATTTGTAAATTGTTAAAACACTGTATATATACATAATATGACATTTGTAATGTCTTTATTGTTTTGAAACTTCTGTATGTGTAATGTTTACTTTTAATTTTTATTGTTTATTTCACTTTTGTATATTAGCTACCTCACTTGCTTTGGCAATGTTAACACATGTTTCCCATGCCAATAAAGCCCCTTGAATTGAATTGAATTGACAGGGAGAGAGACAGCGAGAGAGAGAGAGAGAGAGAGAAACAGGGAGAGAGAAAGCGAGAGAGACAGAGACAGATAGAAAGAGAGACACAGAGAGAAAGAGAGAGACAGACAGAGAGACAGAGAGAAACAGAGAGACAGATAGAGATAGAGAGAGAAACAGGGAGAGAGACAGACAGAGACAGATACAGAGAGAGACAGATAGAGACAGAGAGAGAAACAGGGAGAGAGACAGATACAGAGAGAGACAGATAGAGAAACAGGGAGAGAGACAGAGAGAGATACAGAGAGAGACAGATAGAGAGACAGAGAGAGAGACAGAGAGAGAGAGAGACAGAGAGACAGAGAGACAGATACAGAGAGAGAAACAGAGAGAGAAACAGGGAGAGAGACAGAGAGACAGAGAGACAGATACAGATAGAGACAGAGAGAGAAACAGGGAGAGAGACAGAGAGAGAGACAGAGAGAGAGACAGATAGAGAGACAGAGAAAGAGACAGAGAGAGAGAGAGACAGAGAGACAGAGAGACAGATACAGATAGAGACAGAGAGAGAAACAGGGAGAGAGACAGAGAGAGAGACAGAGAGAGAGACAGAGAGAGAGACAGAGACAGATACAGATAGAGACAGAGAGAGAGACAGAGAGAGAGACAGAGAGAGAGAGAGACAGAGAGAGAGAGACAGAGAGAGAGACAGAGAGAGAGACAGAGACAGATACAGATAGAGACAGAGAGAGAAACAGGGAGAGAGACAGAGAGAGAGACAGAGACAGATACAGATAGAGACAGAGAGAGAAACAGGGAGAGAGACAGAGAGAGAGACAGAGAGAGAGACAGAGAGAGAGACAGAGAGAGAGACAGAGAGAGAGACAGAGAGAGAGAGACAGAGAGAGAGACAGAGAGAGAGACAGAGAGACAGATACAGAGAGAGACAGAGAGAGACAGATACAGAGAGAAACATGGAGAGAGACAGAGAGACAGATACAGAGAGACAGGGAGAGAGACAGAGAGACAGATACAGAGAGACAGGGAGAGAGACAGCAAGAGAGACAGAGATAGAGACAGAGAGAGACAGAGAGAGAAACAGAGAGAGAAACAGAGAGAGAGAGACAGATAGAGACTTTGTATGTTGTCTACCTCACTTGCTTTGGCAATGTTAACACATGTTTCCCATGCCAATAAAGCCCTTGAATTGAATTGAATTGAATTGAATTGAGAGAAACAGAGAGACAGAGACAGATAGAGACAGAGAGAGACAGAGACAGATAGAGACAGATACAGATAGAGACAGAGAGATACAGATAGAGACAGAGAGAGACAGAGAGAGAAACAGGGAGAGAGACAGAGAGAGACAGAGAGAGAGACAGAGAGACAGAGAGACAGAGAGACAGATACAGAGAGAGAAACAGGGAGAGAGACAGAGAGAGACAGAGACAGATACAGATAGAGACAGAGAGAGAACAGGGAGAGAGAAACAAAGAGAGAGACAGAGACAGAGACAGAGAGAGAGAGAGAACAGAGACAGAGAGAACAGGGAGAGAGAAACAGAGAGAGACAGAGACAGATAGAAACAGGGAGAGAGACAGATAGAGATAGAGAGAGAAACAGGGAGAGAGACAGATACAGAGAGAGACAGATACAGAGAGAGAACAGAGACAGAGAGAGAACAGAGACAGAGAGAACAGGGAGAGAGAAACAGAGAGAGACAGAGACAGATAGAAACAGGGAGAGAGACAGATAGAGATAGAGAGAGACAGAGACAGATAGAGAGAGAAACAGGGAGAGAGACAGAGACAGATACAGAGAGAGACAGATAGAGAAACAGGGAGAGATACAGAGAGAGAGACAGAGAGAGAGAGATACAGAGACAGATATAAACAGGGAGAGAGACAGAGAGAGAGAGAGACAGAGACAGATAGAAACAGGGAGAGAGACAGATAGAGATAGAGAGAGACAGAGACAGATAGAGAGAGAAACAGGGAGAGAGACAGAGACAGATACAGAGAGAGACAGATAGAGAAACAGGGAGAGAGACAGAGAGAGAGACAGAGAGAGACAGATAGAGACAGAGAGAGAGACAGGGAGAGAGACAGGGAGAGAGACAGAGAGAGAGACAGAGAGAGAGACAGAGAGAGACAGAGAGAGAGACAGAGAGAGACAGAGAGAGAGACAGAGAGACAGATACAGAGAGAGAAACAGGGAGAGAGACAGAGAGAGACAGAGACAGATACAGATAGAGACAGAGAGAGAAACAGGGAGAGAGACAGAGACAGAAACAGAGAGAGAGAACAGAGACAGAGAGAACAGAGAGAGAGAACAGAGACAGAGAGAACAGGGAGAGAGAAACAGAGAGAGACAGAGACAGATAGAAACAGGGAGAGAGACAGATAGAGATAGAGAGAGACAGAGACAGATAGAGAGAGAAACAGGGAGAGAGACAGAGACAGATACAGAGAGAGACAGATAGAGAAACAGGGAGAGATACAGAGAGAGAGACAGAGAGAGAGAGATACAGAGACAGATATAAACAGGGAGAGAGACAGAGAGAGAGAGAGACAGAGACAGATAGAAACAGGGAGAGAGACAGATAGAGATAGAGAGAGACAGAGACAGATAGAGAGAGAAACAGGGAGAGAGACAGAGACAGATACAGAGAGAGACAGATAGAGAAACAGGGAGAGAGACAGAGAGAGAGACAGAGAGAGACAGATAGAGACAGACAGAGAGACAGAGAGAGACAGGAGAGAGACAGAGAGAGAGACAGAGAGAGAGACAGAGAGAGACAGAGAGAGAGAGAGAGACAGAGAGAGAGACAGAGAGACAGATACAGAGAGAGAAACAGGGAGAGAGACAGAGAGAGACAGAGACAGATACAGATAGAGACAGAGAGAGAAACAGGGAGAGAGACAGAGACAGAAACAGAGAGAGAGAACAGAGACAGATAGAGACAGAGAGAGAGACAGAGAGAGAGACAGGGAGAGAGACAGAGAGAGAAACAGGGAGAGAGACAGAGACAGATACAGATAGAGAGACAGAGAGAGAGACAGAGAGAGAGACAGGAGAGAGACAGAGAGAGAGACAGAGAGAGAGACAGAGAGAGAGACAGAGAGAGACAGAGAGAGAGACAGAGAGACAGATACAGAGAGAGAAACAGGGAGAGAGACAGAGAGAGACAGAGACAGATACAGATAGAGACAGAGAGAGAAACAGGGAGAGAGACAGAGACAGAAACAGAGAGAGAGAACAGAGACAGAGAGAACAGAGAGAGAGAACAGAGACAGAGAGAACAGGGAGAGAGACAGAGAGAGACAGAGAGAGAGACAGAGAGAGAGACAGAGAGAGAGACAGAGAGATAGACAGAGACAGAAACAGAGAGAGAGAACAGAGACAGAGAGAACAGGGAGAGAGAAACAGAGAGAGAGACAGAGACAGATAGAAACAGTGAGAGAGACAGAGAGAGACAGAGACAGATAGAGACAGAGAGAGAGACAGAGAGAGACAGAGAGAGACAGAGAGAGAGACAGAGAGAGAGAGAGAGAGACAGAGAGAGAGACAGAGAGAGAGAGACAGAGAGAGAGAGACAGATACAGAGAGAGACTGGGAGAGAGACAGCAAGAGAGACAGAGACAGATAGAGACAGAGAGAGACAGAGAGAGATAGAGACAGATACAGTCACCAGGACCACAAATACAAATTCCATCTAGACACTGTTGCCCTAGAGCACACAAAAACTATACATACCTTGGCCTAAACATCAGCACCACAGGTAACTTCCACAAAGCTGTGAACGATCTGAGAGACAAGGCAAGAAGGGCATTCTATGCCATCAAAAGAAACATAAATTTCAACATACCAATTAGGATCTGGCTAAAAATACTTGAATCAGTCATAGAGCCCATTGCCCTTTATGGTTGTGAGGTCTGGGGTCCGCTCACCAACCAAGACTTCACAAAATGGGACAAACACCAAATTGAGACTCTGCACGCAGAATTCTGCAAAAATATCCTCCGTGTACAACGTAGAACACCAAATAATGCATGCAGAGCAGAATTAGGCCGATACCCACTAATTATCAAAATCCAGAAAAGAGCTGTTAAATTCTACAACCACCTAAAAGGAAGCGATTCACAAACCTTCCATAACAAAGCCATCACCTACAGAGAGATGAACCTGGAGAAGAGTCCCCTAAGCAAGCTGGTCCTGGGGCTCTGTTCACAAACACAAACACACACTACAGAGCCCCAGGACAGCAGCACAATTAGACCCAACCAAATTATGAGAAAACAAAAAGATAACTACTTAACACATTGGAAAGAATTAACAAAAAAACAGAGCAAACTAGAATGCTATTTGGCCCTACACAGAGAGTACACAGCGGCAGAATACCTGACCACTGTGACTGACCCAAAATTAAGGAAAGCCTTGACTATGTACAGACTCAGTGAGCATAGCCTTGCTATTGAGAAAGGCCGCCGTAGGCAGACATGGCTCTCAAGAGAAGACAGGCTATGTGCTCACTGCCCACAAAATGAGGTGGAAACTGAGCTGCACTTCCTAACCTCCTGCCCAATGTATGACCATATTAGAGAGACATATTTCCCTCAGATTACACAGATCCACAAAGAATTTGAAAACAAATCCAATTTTGAAAACTCCCATATCTACTGGGTGAAATTCCAAAGTGTGCCATCACAGCAGCAAGATTTGTGACCTGTTGCCACGAGAAAAGGGCAACCAGTGAAGAACAAACACCATTGTAAATACAACCCATATTTATGCTTATTTATTTTATCTTGTGTCCTTTAGCCATTTGTACATTGTTAGAACACTGTATATATATATATAATATGACATTTGTAATGTCTTTACTGTTTTGAAACTTCTGTATGTGTAATGTTTACTGTTAATTTTTGTTGTTTTTCACTTTATATATTCACTTTGTATGTTGTCTACCTCACTTGCTTTGGCAATGTTAACACATGTTTCCCATGCCAATAAAGCCCTTGAATTGAATTGAATTGAGAGACAGATAGAGACAGAGAGAGAAACAGAGAGAGACAGAGACAGATAGAGACAGAGAGAGAAACAGGGAGAGAGACAGAGACAGAGAGAGAAACAGAGACAGATAGCGACAGATAGAGACAGAGAGAGAAACAGAGAGAGACAGAGACAGATAGAGACAGATAGAGACAGAGAGAGACAGAGACAGAGAGAGAAACAGAGAGAGACAGAGACAGATAGAGACAGAGAGAGAAACAGAGAGAGACAGAGACAGATAGAGACAGAGAGAGAAACAGGGAGAGAGACAGAGACAGAGAGAGAAACAGAGATAGATAGCGACAGAGAGAGAAACAGGGAGAGAGACAGAGACAGAGAGAGAAACAGAGAGAGAAACAGAGAGAGAAACAGGGAGAGAGACAGAGACAGAGAGAGAAACAGAGAGAGAAACAGAGAGAGAAACAGAGAGAGAAACAGGGAGAGAGACAGAGACAGAGAGAGAAACAGAGAGAGAAACAGAGAGAGAAACAGAGAGAGAAACAGAGAGAGAAACAGGGAGAGAGACAGAGACAGAGAGAGAAACAGAGAGAGAAACAGAG
Organism: Oncorhynchus tshawytscha; assembly: GCF_018296145.1. Classification (NCBI taxonomy): domain Eukaryota; kingdom Metazoa; phylum Chordata; class Actinopteri; order Salmoniformes; family Salmonidae; genus Oncorhynchus; species Oncorhynchus tshawytscha. The sequence continues at coordinate 2,014 of NW_024608351.1, read as the reverse complement.
AGAGAAACAGAGAGAGAAACAGAGACAGAGACAGAGAGAGAAACAGAGAGAGAAACAGAGAGAGAAACAGGGAGAGAGACAGAGACAGAGAGAGAAACAGAGAGAGAAACAGAGAGAGAAACAGAGAGAGAAACAGAGAGAGAAACAGAGACAGAGAGAGAAACAGAGAGAGAAACAGAGAGAGAAACAGAGAGAGAAACAGAGACAGAGACAGAGAGAGAAACAGAGAGAGAAACAGAGAGAGAAACAGAGAGAGAGACAGAGAGAGAAACAGAGAGAGAAACAGAGAGAGAGACAGAGACAGAGACAGAGAGAGAAACAGAGAGAGAAACAGAGAGAGAAACAGAGAGAGAAACAGAGAGAGAAACAGAGAGAGAAACAGAGAGAGAAACAGAGAGAGACACAGAGAGAGAAACAGGGAGAGAGACAGAGACAGAGAGAGAAACAGAGAGAGAAACAGAGAGAGAAACAGGGAGAGAGACAGAGAGAGAAACAGGGAGAGAGACAGAGACAGAGAGAGAAACAGGGAGAGAGACAGAAACAGAGAGAGAAACAGGGAGAGAGACAGAGACAGAGAGAGAAACAGAGAGAGAAACAGAGAGAGAAACAGGGAGAGAGACAGAGACAGAGAGAGAAACAGAGAGAGAAACAGAGAGAGAAACAGAGAGAGAAACAGAGAGAGAAACAGAGAGAGAAACAGAGAGAAACAGAGAGAGAAACAGAGAGAGAAACAGAGAGAGAAACAGAGAGAGAAACAGAGAGAGAAACAGGGAGAGAGACAGAGACAGAGAGAGAAACAGAGAGAGAAACAGAGAGAGAAACAGGGAGAGAGACAGAGACAGAGAGAGAAACAGAGAGAGAAACAGAGAGAGAAACAGGGAGAGAGAGAGAAACAGAGACAGATAGCGACAGAGAGAGAAACAGGGAGAGAGACAGAGACAGAGAGAGAAACAGAGACAGATAGCGACAGAGAAACACAGAGAGACAGATGGAGACATAAACAGACAGAGATAGAGACATAAACAGACAGAGATAGAGACATAAACAGACAGAGATAGACATAAACAGACAGAGATAGAGACATAAACAGACAGAGATAGAGACATAAACAGACAGAGATAGAGACATAAACAGACAGAGATAGAGACATAAACAGACAGAGATAGAGACATAAACAGACAGAGATAGAGACATAAACAGACAGAGATAGACATAAACAGACAGAGATAGAGACATAAACAGACAGAGATAGAGACATAAACAGACAGAGATAGAGACATAAACAGACAGAGATAGAGACATAAACAGACAGAGATAGAGACATAAACAGACAGAGATAGAGACATAAACAGACAGAGATAGAGACATAAACAGACAGAGATAGAGACATAAACAGACAGAGATAGAGACATAAACAGACAGAGATAGAGACATAAACAGACAGAGATAGAGACATAAACAGACAGAGATAGAGACATAAACAGACAGAGATAGACATAAACAGACAGAGATAGAGACATAAACAGACAGAGATAGAGACATAAACAGACAGAGATAGAGACATAAACAGACAGAGATAGAGACATAAACAGACAGAGATAGAGACATAAACAGACAGAGATAGACATAAACAGACAGAGATAGAGACATAAACAGACAGAGATAGAGACATAAACAGACAGAGATAGACATAAACAGACAGAGATAGAGACATAAACAGACAGAGATAGAGACATAAACAGACAGAGATAGACATAAACAGACAGAGATAGAGACATAAACAGACAGAGATAGACATAAACAGACAGAGATAGAGACATAAACAGACAGAGATAGACATAAACAGACAGAGATAGAGACATAAACAGACAGAGATAGAGACATAAACAGACAGAGATAGACATAAACAGACAGAGATAGAGACAGAGAGAGACAGATAGAGAAACAGGGAGAGAGACAGAGAGAGAGGGAAGGAAGGGGAGAGAGAGGGAGAGAGGAGAGTGATATCTTGTGA
>NW_024608350.1:20000-58923 GCF_018296145.1 Oncorhynchus tshawytscha | reverse complement strand
AAGTTACGCATTGTTTATGTAAATAAGGCATTTCTGTTTGATTTTTTATACATTGAAAAACATTTCTAAAAACCTGTTTTTGCTTAGTCATTATGGGGTTGTGTTTAGATTGATGGGAATATATATAATTTAATCAATTTTAGAATTAGCTGCAACGTAACAAAATTAAACTCTGCAACTATTTTGAAGTCACCATTGGCCTCATGGTGAAATCCCTGAGCGGCTTCCTTCTCTTTCTGACAACTGGGAGTTAGGAAGGATACCTGTATCTTTGTAGTGACTGCGTGTATTGGATATACCATCCAAAGTGTAATTAATAACTTCACCATGGGATTTTTTTTTACCCATCTACCAATAGGTGCCCTTTGCAAAGGCATTGGATAAGCCACTGGTCTTTGTGTTTGAATCTGTGTCTGAAATTCACTGCTCGACTGAAGGACCTTACAGATAATTGTATGTGTGGGGCACAGAGATGAAGTAGTCATTCAAAATCATGTTAAACACTATTATTGCACACATGTAGTCCCAGCAACTTATGCGACTTGTTAAGCAAACGTTTACTCCTCAACTTATTTAGGCTTACCATAATGAAGGGGTTGAATACTTATTGACATTTCAGCTTTTCATTTTTTGTTAATTTGTAAAAATGTAAAAAATATATATAATTCCACTTGACATTATGGTGTATTGTGTGGAGGCCAGTGACGAAACGTGGAAAAAGTCAAGGGATGTGAAAACTTTCTGAAGGCACTGTATGTGTGTGAGAGGAGAGCAAGAAGGATTTACCCACTAGTACACTACATGTGTTGGTTAAATGAACCACATAACCACACCGAGGGGAATTGAACCTCGCTCCAACACAAGAACATCACAGTGTTGAACAGAGCTTAAGAACACGGAAACAAAGACTTAAATCATAATGACCTTTGACCTGTATTGTGGTGTGTGTGCTGCAGAGGGTATTAGGCTCAGAGGGGCTTTGGGCAATGGGAAATGAACAGCTCTGGGGGTTAGTCTGAATGAGAACATGTAGTCTATGACCTCTAGGTTCCCTCTCTCCTCCTTCTCTTGCTCTCTCTCTTTCTCCTCGCTCTCTTTGTCTCCAGAGCCTGAGGCAATGCAGCTGGGAGATTGAGAACCAGTGTGAGCTGTCTGATTGGCACACACACCGCCATGGTGATCTGAGTACATAACGGGAAACATACAGGGAAACTGTATTATATCTCAGTTCAGTCTGACACATCCCATAAACAAAATTGACACATGAGAACGGTACACAAATAAACATCATGTCTGGACTAGTGCAAACCTGGCCAGTATTTACAAAACTATTGATTTGAGATTCATCAATTTAGCCCTATCCCAGCCTTATTCTATTCCATTTCAGAATAGTCCAGTACAACCTATTATGTGTGAACCCTTGGCAACAAGATCGCTCATGCTCACGTTGAGACCGCCGTACTGCCATAATTGCACTATTAAGTTGTCAACGTTTTGTAAAAGCCTGCATTCCATGCCTAGCACAATGAAGTGCTCGAAGAAATATACTGTTGGCATTATTGTGAAACAAAATTATCCAATCAATAAACAGATGGATGTGAATGCGATCACATGGTGACGGGAGTTAAGTTCAGTTTATCATCTCTCATTTCCATAGAACCATTGAGAAATCTTTTCAGAGCAGTCGAGGCATATGGGGGTAACAATGCACCCTCTCTCTCACTCCATTGTTTATGTTAGATGTCGAACCTGTCACTTTGTGGGGATGGCAACTTTGCCAGGTTGGTCAATTAATAATGTCCGCAACATTGCATTCAGAATCAGACTGCAATTAAATAAGGTTAAGAAAACAATAGAAAAAAGCAATCCGCCTGTATTTTACACAAAATGTAGAAAGCAATTTAAATATTCCACAGAAACAAGGCACAGGCTAACATTCTGAGCACTGGACTAAAGTACGAACAACCAATCATTTTGTATGAATCATGGTGCTCAAAGCCTCCTCCCCACAGATGCATGTGTGTTTGATATGCTTCAGTGACACACCATTACCATTCCTGGCCTGTGTTGAAGGCTCCATGGCGCTCACCTCTCCCCAGCCCTCCTCAGCCTGGTGATTCACACAGATGGCCCGTCTCAGGCCCCCTCCCTGGGTACTCCCCACAGGTGTCTGGGTCCTGACCCTCTCCCATCGGAACCCCTCTAACGTTAAATAATTACCCCCCCGTAGAGCCACAGCAGCGTCTCTCAGCCTCTAGCCTCTAATCTGTCATAATTCTTACCACTCCTCTGTCATACTTTCACAACGAAATGTCTTCTCTCTTGCTCTCTCTCAATACCCTCCATAAACAGCTGTGTTATTCCCACTATGTACAAAAAACAGGAATTATAAAGCAGTAGAATGCAACATTTTATCATAGAATTCATACAGAAGGCATATGTTCGCTTTTCAGAGAGTGTAGGAATGTTAAGAGTCAGATGGAATATATTGGAAATTCTCATGTCAGTCCGTCTGTAATCGTGTCTCTGCACACCCATTAGACAGAGAGAGCGTGCCCACTGCTCATGAATGGAAGGAGATCTTTAGGAAAGTTCAGAGAGGATTAATTTGGCTCAAGGCAGAGAAGGGATGGTAGCAGGCAACGATAAAAAAGGATCAACATTTTCTCTGTGAGAGTAATTGCACTCAGCCATTCTAGTGTGCAAACTGCTAAAGATCATAGGATTTATTCCCATGTAGATTTTCTGCCGAAATGCCGTTCTGCTCGACACAAACAGCCGAGGATGATTCCTCTATTTAAATCCAGAAATACAGAGCGACTCTGGAGTACTCTCCTATTCTATATATCCTAAGACAGTGGGGCAGGAAATGAAAAATCGTCAAAATAGTATGTCAAACTTGTACAAATCAGCTGTCAATGCATGTGGCACCACAGTATATATTAATGTTGTATGGACATAAGAAGGCCAGAAATATATATTATAATGTATCAGGGCCAGGCAGACAGACCATGAATTCATATAAAATTGTGTTTTGTTTTGCTACACGAAATCAGTATGCTATTTTTAGTTTCTCTACTAATAATCATATACCCCCCCCAAAATATATATATTAGTTCTGCAATTTTCCTCAGGTTTGAGGTGTACATTCTCAAATTAATAATGGGGTGAGGATTGTTATTATTGATGTTATCAAACAAAACACAGCAATTTCAGTAGTAATTCCCATCTATTTGATGTTGCGCAAAGCCAAAATGAGAAATGTCCTGAATCTAGTAAGGAGATTTATTATGAGATCAAAAACTAAAAACACAGCACCACATTTGCATTTGTTGTTTCACTTTGTTTACCAGCCATACTTCAAACAAATGAAATTACCATTTCAAAGAAGTTCAAATCCATATCCAAAAATGAAAACAAAAGATGAAATTGTGTTTAATCAACTTGCACAAAGAGTCCATGCCAAACCAAGCCCAAACTGTCAGCAATGGAACTTACGGTGCCCTTGTCTACAGTAAATAACATAACAGCGCCTTGCAGTGTCTCCACTATCCACATAAAAGTGTTTCAAGTAGGAAGGGCACCTTAAACTGATCTCTAAAGGATAAAAACACATAGAATACATATGAGAAAATCAAACAGAGAACTCCTTCAACATGTGATTCATTTAGCTTCCAGCACAACACCTCTGGTTCCAATCAGGCTCTTGGATGGGCTACTTGAGAGAGGGGTCTGAAATGATGCCTATATTTTTAGGGGCTTTGAATATGACAGGTCCCATTACCAGCTTGCCCTCTGCCTCCACAGTGATGGTAGCCTGATGATGGGCCTCCCTCCACTCACGGCACTGAAGCTCCAGGCCACGCCATATCCCATACCACCTGGGAACAGACTGGCCCATAAACAGAAATGCACACACCACCTTGTTTTATAGGCCATAATTACCTCTACCGCTCTCTGAGCAACAGCTATCATTTTAACAACTCCAAGGCGGTCTGTCTGTGTGGCTTTAGAGGAGAATAAACCTTGGGAAAAATGCAGGATCAAACCATGGTAATAGCTAATTCAGTGGTATTTTATGAACATGGTACATACACTACCTAACCCCATTCACATTCCTTTGGGTTTTCAGTTTTTTGACTTGAGTACTACATTTTCTCAATAGATTGTATCTGTGAAATGCCCAAGGAAGAGCATAGCATGACACTGTGTTCTCCTACTCGTGCATGTGGGGTTCTTTTCTTTTATCAAGCATAGATCTACATCTCATCACATCTCCAATTTGATGAACACACTGCTGCCTTATTTTAAAAATATATATTTTTTTACCTTTATTTAACTAGGCAAGTCAGTTAAGAACAAATTCTTATTTTCAATGACGGCCTAGGAACAGTGGGTTAACTGCCTGTTCAGGGGCACAACGACAGATTTGTACCTTGTCAGCTCGGGGATTTGAACTTGCAACCTTCCGGTTACTAGTCCAAAGCTCTAACTACTAGGCTACCCTGCCGCCCCTTAGGTTGACTGGTCTGGTTCTACTGTGTGATCCTCCTTGTGGCTTCACTGTGGAACCAGGAACAACCCCCAGGGCCTCCAGGCCAGTAGCCCAGGAAGACAGCCCAAACCTGGGACTCCTCTGATCAGCTTGGGGCCCTAAAATGTCCTCTAATTTCATGGGGCACTTGGAAGGAGGAAGTGGTGAGGATCCAGTCCTTATCTCTGAGATACAGGAGGGCTTTCTGGTCCACATGTGCTCTGTCTGTCTGTCTCTGTCTGGGTACACACCAAAGCCTTCAAACACCCTCTCCATGTTTTAGTGAGAGTGAGCCTTCCTCTCCCTACATACACTCATAGATCCTAACTGTCGCTTCAGACACACACCACCAGATGTTTCACACAAAGCTTTGGGGAAGAGCCTTCAGGTGGGGAGGGAAGGAGGGAGGATGGGTAAAGGGTGGTTTGACTCCCCACAATTTGTTTTCTCTCGCTTCTACTAAGATTTATGACCGTATTTTACTCAATGACAGACACGGCTTCCTCCCTGGAATTCTTGCCGGGCGTAGTGAGTAAAGAGCAGAGAGAGGAGGAACAACTTCCTCAACCTAAAACAGGTGACTCAGAATCAGCCTTACTTCTTTCTCTAGGCTATCTAGCTGGAGGGAGGGGAGGAAGGGAAAGAGAGGGAGGGATAGAGAGAGGTGGGTGGGAGAGAGATGAGGGGAGGGAGAGTTAGGATCATCCTCGCCCTGCACGGTTGGACAGAAAAAGAAAAAAAAAACAACACTCCAAAAACCTGGGCCATTAGCGTTTTATCTCTGAGCCTCCCGCCTCAAACAGCTCACACGGACGGAAAGCATCTGCTTCACATATCAACACACTTGTGGTAATGGCTTAGAAGTTATGGGGCCCGCATACAAGGTTTGGTTTGCGCCTACCAGAACTCGGCTAGATGTGCCTTGCATACTCACTCACTCACAAAACAAGAAAAAAAGTGGCAATATTACTGTTTGTCCCTCTTGAGACACCGTAGCAACCACATAACCAGTATACACTTCCTGAAAGTAGTCCGAATTAATCAAAGATGTTTTTGAAGAGGTCTTAGTAACGCAATTTTACATCTAGGATGTTTAGTACAGTATTTCTAAAGTGAAAAACTCTGCATGAAAACTAATCGTCTATGGTTGAATAACAACAAACACACATTTGAAGAATCCCGTCCATAGTCCCCACTCCTACTTGGAGTAATACTGTTGACGAATCACCGGCAAAAGGGCGTAGACTTCAGCTACCGAACTTCCACTTGACTCAAGAAAATATGTGTTGGCGAACAGCCCCCAAAACACTGCCGAACACATAAAATGAACTTAAATGGCACAAAATGTTTTCATAAACTGATTCAGCAGCAACTGTAAACATTTTTACTGTATGACAGATAGAGTAAGCATCACACAGTCCTGTTATATACATCGTTTTTTTATGAGAGCATTTTTACGTCCAAGTTGAAATCAATTGATTTCTGAGGATATTTCAGTTCTCTGTCACTTCTCTGTTCTACTCAGTGATGTCCTCAACTCACCACCTTAATCGCCTAACTCTGGGGCATCAGTTTTACTGTCACTTACTTATTAAGACTAGATAATCTTTTTAACATACAGTGCATTCAGAAAGTATTCAGACCTCTTGACTTTTTTCCACATTTTGTTACGTTATAGCCTTTTTCTAAAATGTAATTTAAAAAAAAAAATCCTCGGCAATCTACACACAATACCCCATAATGACAAAGTGAAAACAGGTTTTTAGACATTTTAGCAAATGTATTAAAAATAAAAACAGAAATACCTTTACATAGATATTTACATAGGTATTCAGACCCTTTGCTATGAGACTCAAAATTGAGCTCTGGTGCATCCTATTTACATTGATCAACCTTGAGATGTTTCTAAAACTTGATTAGAGTCCAACTGTGGTAAATTCAATTGATTCCAACTGTGGTAAATTCAATTGATTGGACATGATTTGGAAAGTCACACACCTGTCTATATAAGGTCACACAGTGACAGTGCATGTCATAGCAAAAACCAAGCCATGAGGTCGAAGGAATTGTCCGTAGAACACAGGATTGTGTTGGGGCACAGATCTGGGGAAGGGTACCAAAACATTTCTGCAGCATTGAAGGTCCCCAAGAATACAGTGGCATCCATCATTCTTAAATGGAAGACATTTGAAACCACCAAGACTCTTCCAGGAGGTGGCCGCCCAGCCAAACTGAACAATCGGGGGAGAAGGGCCTTGGTCAGGGAGACCAAGAACCCAATGGTCACTCTGACAGAGCTCCAGAGTTCCTCTTTGGAGATGGGAGAACGTTCCAGAAGGACAACCATCTCTGCAGCACTCCACCAATCAGGCTTATTGGTAGAGTGGCCAGATGGAAGCCACTCCTCAGTAAAAGGCACATGACAGCCCGCTTGAACTTTGCCAAAAGGCACATCAAGGACTCTCAGACCATGAGAAACAAGATTCTCTGGTCTGATGAACCAAGATTGAACTCTTTGGCCTGAATGCCAAGCATTACGCCTGAAGGAAACCTGGCACCATCCTGTCATGACGTGGCCCTTTCTGGGTGTAGGTCGTGGCTTCTCCCCTCTCCTACACACAGGTCGTAAATTCCTGGCCGAGACTCTCTCCCTTTCATGCAGAGAGAGAGAGACCACAGAGTGAACAAATTATTTCATGTGGCCGAACTCCTAAATCTCCAAAATGGGACAATTACAATATGTCCACTTGTGAGAATGGTCCGTGGACACTTAAGGGACAGTTATGTTGAGTGTGTTTCATTTGGTGACCACATGAAGGACAGGAAACACACATAACTATATCTCTGAATGTGTACATTTCTCAATTATAGTGTTTGTATCTAATTCTTGTATAAAATGAACGAGGTAAGATGAAACTATTTGTGAAATGATGTAATGTTATGTTAATCTTTAATTTTGAGAGAATTGTATTCCCTGTAAATTTTAACTAGTCCGCTCTCCTGTGAGCACAGACATGATCTGGCGTCATGGAACCACCCTTTTCTATTGTTACGAATAAAACCCCCTCCTGAGGAAATCCCCTTCAGACTAAGCAAACCCACAGCGGGAGCTGTGATTGTCGAATAGTTGAGTCCAAAAAGGAGAAAACTATACCACGTGGAGCATTGGCTACACGGCTGGAAATGGTTCAACTCTGAGACTATCGATCCATACAGAATAAGAGCAAATCTTAGATACTAATTACTTGCCTGCAGCTAGAAATTATGTAAACCTGGGTGCAAATACCAACAACCGCCGAAACATCTATTCTAAGAACAATGGACACCTGAAGGATTCATTACAACAGACACTATCAGGAGGCGCCGATAGACCTACAACCACTCTCTGATGAACTGACTCTCCAGCAGACGGACCGACGATTCCAACAGAGAAGACAACAACGACATATGGGTGTAAATATATTAATTGCAATTATTCCCGAATGAGCGAGCGTTCATGTGCAAAGGATTAGCATTTCAATTAATATAATGATCCAGTGTGTAGTGAAGCCATTTAGAATTCCCGCTCCTTTATCGGTCCACACCCCCTTTCCTTTGTCCACCAAGCCGTCCTATCGGCTTAGCCCACTAGGAATCTTCCCTATCATTGTTAGTAACCAATAGCTACTGTTTGTTTGTCATGCATTTCTGTGATTATTTAGTTAGTTAGTAAATAAATGATTAAGCCAATTGGTGTATGGATGATTCATTGTTTAGGCTGGGTTTGTGCAGATAACCAACAATTTACGATTTTTGGAAATGAGACTGACGTAAGGTAAAAAATAATTCATTAATAGAAGACTAATTGACCAGATATTAAAATATCTGAAGTGTTATATTCGGAAAATGATAACTTTGTAATCTGAAGATTTTCCGTGGTGCCCCGACTTCCTAGTTAATTATATTTACATGATTAGTTTAATAACATAATAATAATTACAGAGAATTGATTTGATAAAATAACAGTCTTCACCTTTAATGATGCCAAAGACACGACAATCCCTACGGTGAAGCATAGTGGTGGCAGCATCATTTTGTGGGGATGATTTTCAGTGTCAGGGACTGGGACACTAGTCAGATCAAGGGAAAGATGAACGGAGCAAAATACAGAGAGATCATTGATGAAAACCTCCTCTTGAGCGCTCAGGACCTCAGACTGGGGCAAAGTTTCACTTTCCTACAGGACAACTACCCTAAGCAAACAGCCAAGACAACGCAGGAGTGGCTTCGGGACAAGTCTCTGAATTTCTGTGAGTGGCCCAGCCAGAGCTCGGACTTGAACCCGATCAGACATCTCTGTAGAGACCTGAAAATAGCTGTGCAGCAATGCTCCCCATCCAACCTGACAGAGATTGAGAGAACCTTCAGAGAAAAATTTGAGAAACTACCCAAAACAGGTATGCCAAGCTTGTGATGCCAAGCATCATACCCAAGAAGACTCAAGGTTGTAATCACTGCCAAAGGTGCTTCAACAAAGTACTGAGTAAAGGGTCTAAATACATATGTAAATGTGAGTTTTAAAAAAATGTAACAGAATTGCAAACATTTCTAAAAAAACAGTTTTTGCTTTTTCATTATGGGGTGTTGTGTTTAGATTGATGAGTATTTTTTACTTTAAAAAAAATCTATTTTAGAATAAGGCTGAAATGTAACAAAATGTGGAAAAAGTCCAGGCTTCTGAATACTTTCCAAATGCCCTGTATCTTTCTGTTTTCTCTCATACATTCTCTGATAGTTGTTTGCATCATATCTAGGTAGTCTTTTTTGTTATAAAATAATATCTTTATTAAAAATATTGTTCAGTGGGCTTTTTTTTGCCTCTTTTGTATATTTTCTTAACTGTTTTTTTTTATATCAATCAATCATTTTGTCTCCTTTACCAGGTTGACATCACGGAATGCCAAGAGATGCTTAATATGACAGCACTGGAATAGAAAGTAGTAGTACTTCCAAACTAGAAAGTGAATGATGAACTAACTAGAAAGTGAGTGTTAAACTACTGATGTAAGATCTTGTTAGGGCAAATAAAGTCTGACATTTTCAAGTGGAAATTACAAACTTTAGAAGCCATTTTAAACCTTGAATATACTACAAGTTTGCGATTCCTGCCTTGTATGAAAATTCTCAGCAACAAAAGAATTATCAAATTAAAATCCTACATCTTAACTCTACTGACCAAAAATATAAATGCAACATTTTCAGAGATTTTACTGAGTTACAGTTCATATGACGAAATCAGTCAATTGAAATACATTTATTAAATCAAATCAAATTGTATTTGTCACATGCGATGAATACAACCGGTATTACCGTGAAATGATTACTTACAAGCCCTTAACCAATAATGCAGAACTGTTTAAAAGTTAGAAAATATTTGCAAAAAGAAATAAAGAACTAATAAAATAAACTAAAGTAAGAAAAAAGTAACACAATAAAATAACAATAATGAGGCTATATACCTCAGGATCTCATCATGTATTTCTGTGCATTCAAATTGCCATCAATAAAATGCAATAGTGTTTGTTGTCCGTAGCTTATGTCTGCCCATACCATAAGCCCACCGCCACCATGGGGCACTCCTTTCACCCACACAACACCATACACGTTGTTTGCGGTTGTGAGGCTAGTTGGACATACTGCCAAATTCTCCAAAATGATGGGGCGGCTTTTGGTAGAGAAATTAACATTAAATTCTCTGGCAACAGCTTTGGTGGATATTCCTGGAGTCAGCATGTCAATTGCACGCTCCCTCAAAACTTCAGACATGGTATTGTGGTATTGTGTTGTTTGACAAAACTGCACATTTTAGAGAGACCTTTTGTCGCCAGCACAAGATGCCCTTGTGTAATGATCATGCTGTTTAATCAGATTCTTGAAACGCCACACCTGTCAGGGTGGATTGGTTATCTTGGCAAAGGAAAAATACTTAACAGGGATGTAAACATATTTGTGCACAACATTTGAGAGAAATAAACTTTTTGTGAGTATGGAACATCTCTGGCATCTTCTATTGTGAACCAACACTTTACATGTTGTGTTTATATTTTTGTTCAGTGTAGAAAGTGAATTTTGAACTAATACGCAGGTGGATCCTCTCTGGTTCTGTTTGCTTTAGTGATACTATACTCCATCAAAAGCAGTGCTGGGTGTACAGAACATGGTTCATTCAGAGGGTGGTCTTTAGAGTTTCCTTTATGGGGTTTAATGCTGGGTATATTCGGTCTAGAAGCTGAATATCAGTGCTATACTGACAGCAAGGGACATTTTACACAGTTTGAGTCCTCCAATTTTACTCATCTGGTTCTCCCTGAGAGAGAGAGAGAGAGAGAGAGAGAGAGAGAGAGAGAGAGAGAGAGAGTAGAGAGAGAGAGGTAGAGAGAGAGAGAGAGAGAGAGAGAGAGAGAGATAGAGGTAGAGAGAGAGAGAGAGAGAGAGGTAGAGAGAGAGAGGTAGAGAGAGAGAGAGAGACAGACAGAGTGATTGAGACATAATAAGTACAGCTACAATAGATCAGAGAGAGAGTTACAGTATATCTTTAGCCACAGCGAGTTGAACATAGAGCATTCCCTTTCCATTCAGAACAGACTGATCCCTTCACCATATCTCCCCTTTTTCTCCAAAGATCTGACAGAAGTACAGTACTTCTCGCAGACTCCTTCAGAAATGTAAATGAACAGGGCCAGCTTCACTACAAACCTGCTGGTCCTGGAGAGTTAGTTGAACTTCATAAATATGACAGTCATTTTTAAGGCCGACTGATTCATTAGCCGTCCCATTAGCCTGTTGGCCAGCCCTGTGATGTGATAGCTCTGAGAACAACATTACAGTGATCTATCAGCCAGAGGATTGAAGACATGGGATGCGTCCACAATGGCACCCTATTCCCTGTATAGTGCACTAGTTCTGACCAGAGCCCTATGCCATTTAGGACACAAACGAAGAAAGGGACTCATGATCTTGCTCTCTTTCTTTCCTCTGTATTTACTGGTCCATATTGCGAGTTTGGAACGTCCTCACCACATAAATCACCGTCACTGAAGTTGTACTCAGAGACAAGAAATACTTTGAGCCTGTTACAACAACGACATTGTTGAAGACGTAATCATTTGTTTATTTGTGCCACAAAGTTCTAGTTAGTTGTAACCAGGAAGGAAGCAGCCTTCCATATTTATTTATTTAGTCAAATGTGATATGTACAGTACAGAGACAGAGGCTGTATAGAGTTTTTAATACACCAGGTACAATTCTTATAAACCAATCACACTGTTCTTATTACATAAGTCATTGGGAAAACACCATAGATAGTACCTAATTACCGTTTATAAAAGATGACAAGGAACAGTCATAAAAATACATAGTGTAGGATTACTATTTTTCTCTCATGATTCAAACAATAAACGCATAATTTTTAAAAAAAATGAATGAAAATGTGCATGAAGTAATATTTGCTATACAAAAAATGACTCGTTGGATATGGCAGGCACTTGATCCACTTCCAAGTCTAACGTGCGGAACACTGTGGAAACATCAAGCACCAAAACCAGCTGTTTGGTTAGAATATTCTCCCCCTTCCCCCGACTCCTCCTCTTCCTTACAACCCAGAAAATACATTAAAAAGCAGAGAAAGGAGTAATACGGTAGCAATATGTTTGGAACGGAGGGCGATATCACTTATTGAGAAGCATATAAAACTATGGTGAGAGAGTGTGAAAGAGAGGAAAAGAGGCAAACAGACAGAGAGAGAGAGTGAGAGAGAGAGAGAGGGGCGAAGAGAGAGAGAGAGAGGCGAAGAGAGAAAGAGAGAGAGAGAGGGGCGAAGAGAGAGAGAGAGAGAGAGGGGCGAAGAGAGAGAGAGAGAGAGGGGCGAAGAGAGAAAGAGAGAGAGAGAGGGGCGAAGAGAGAGAGAGAGAGAGGCGAAGAGAGAAAGAGAGAGAGAGAGGGGCGAAGAGAGAGAGAGAGAGAGGGGCGAAGAGAGAAAGAGGGAGAGAGAGGGGCGAAGAGAGAAAGAGAGAGAGGGGTGAAGAGAGAAAGAAGAGAGAGAGAGAGGGCGAAGAGAGAAAGAGAGAGAGAGAGAAGAGAAAGAGAGAGAGAGAAAGAGAGAGAGAGAGGGGCGAAGAGAGAAAGAGAGAGAGAGAGGGGCGAAGAGAGAGAGAGAGAGAGAGAGGGGCGAAGAGAGAAAGAGAGAGAGAGAGGGGCGAAGAGAGAAAGAGAGAGAGGGGTGAAGAGAGAAAGAGAGAGAAAGCAAGAGAGGAAATGATAATAAATTGCAAAATAGAGAGCGTGAATATGGAAGTATGGAAATGTCAAATGTGCCTTTTCTCCAGCCCTGGTCTGTTCCAGCGGCTCAGTGGAATACTTCTGAGGAAGCAATAGAATACATCGCTAGTCAGGTCAATCTACCCTTACAGACTGCCTCATTCCCACCTCCCACTTGTCTTATTCGCTTCACTCCTCTCCTATTGCCGTTTCATTGACACCCATTGTTTCAACATCTGCCAAGGTATATTCAAAGACATGGGAGGCATCACATTACAGGCACACACCCACAAACCCACCCACACACACACACACACACACACACACACACACACACACATTCTCACCCACACACAGTTGAGAAAAAAATATGACAACGGTAGTTGAAACATGAATTACGACAGTATTGATTACTTATGAACGGTAATAGAATGAAATGAAATGAAACAGAGATTGTTGTTTTAGCTGGGCCTCGGGAAAGACAGACAGTCATACTGTGAGGCTGTATGTGATGCTGTTTAGGAACGTTGTAGTGAACAGTAGGTGGTTTCCCGGTAACCACCTTAATGAAAAATGTGAAGCAGCAGTCAGTCGGACGGGTCAGGACAGACTGGTTACAGGCTTTAGTTACAGTGACTCAGCCAAGTCAATGGCCAAACAGTCAGGCAGAAACACCATGGCACACACACACACCTAACCCTCCCACTCTACCTCTAACCCATCCACCACCCCCTCACTAGCGCCGCGCAGACACAACACAGATACATGTTTCATGAGCTACATTAATTAATAACCCAACCCTGACCTCGTTTATACTGATGAATCGCCCAGATGAAAGGAGTTCAAATCAAGTCAAAACAAATGTATTTATAAAGCCCTTTTTACATCAGCAGATGTCAAAAAGTGCACAAACAGAAACCCAGCCTGAAACCCCACAGTGAAATGAGATCTAAAGGTTAACCTCTGGTTGAGGAGGAGGAGAACTACAAGAGAAAGGAGAAGAAAAAACAAGGGTAGAGGATAAAACGTGTGAGAGAGAGAGAGAGAGAGAGAGAGAGAGAGAGTGAGTGAGTGAGAGAGAGAGAGAGAGAGAGAGAGAAAGAAGAGAGAGAGTGAGAGAGTGAGAGAAGAGAAGAGAGAGAGAGAGAGAGAAAGGAAGAGAGAGATAGAGTGTGTGAGAGAGAGAGAGAGCGAGAGAGAGAGAGGAAGAGAGTGAGAGAGTGAGAGTGAGAGAGAGAGAGAGTGAGAGAGTGAGAGAGTGAGAGAGTGAGAGAGAGAGAGAACAAGAGAGAGAGAGAGATAGAGTGTGTGTGTGAGAGAGAGAGGGAGAGAGAGAGGAAGAGAGAGAGAGAGAGAACAAGAGAGAGAGAGAGAGAGAACAAGAGAGAGAGAGAACAAGAGAGAGAGAGAACAAGAGAGAGAGAGAGAGAGAGAGAACAAGAGAGAGAGAGAACAAGAGAGAGAGAGAGATAGAGTGTGTGTGTGAGAGAGAGAGAGAGAGAGAGAGAGAGAGAACAAGAGAGAGAGAGAGAGAGAACAAGAGAGAGAGAGAACAAGAGAGAGAGAACAAGAGAGAGAGAGAGAGAACAAGAGAGAGAGAGAACAAGAGAGAGAGAGAGATAGAGTGTGTGTGTGAGAGAGAGAGAGAGAGAGAGAGAGAGAGAGAGAGAGAGAGAGCATGTGAGGCTGAGTTTAAATAAGAAGGGTGTCATAGACCAGGGGGAATTTTCCTCTGTAGTGTAACTGGGGACTGTAGGGTTGTCTTACCCCAGAATTCGGACATGCTGGTTAACCCAGGAGCTCTTTATGTCAGCACATGCTGACAGCAGCATATAGAACCCTACAGAAACACACCCAAACACAATCTAGGTCCTACACAAACACTTGGGAGTATACACTTGTGTCAGAAGTTGTTCGTGATGTGTGGGTGAAAATACTGTGGGGTGCTGATTGACAGAATGTTTTGTAGATACAATGCAGGATGATGAAGGTGTCCAAATACACAAGCCACAGGAAGGGTGAGGACTAGACTCTTAAAGGCCCAGTGCAGCCAAATACGTGATTTGGTAGAGCATACAACCTCACACAGCGAAGTGGTCAACCACACAATCTCACACACTATTTTGAAATAATGCTGTGAAATTGTGAAAATTATGATAATGCCCTTTTAGTGTAAGAACTGTTTGAAAAGACCGCCTGAAATTTGAGCCTGCTTTGGAGGGATGGAGTTTTGGCCTGCCTGGTGACATCGCCATAACAGCTAGTTTTCTGTTTTTGTCTCCCTTCTCAGACCACTCCCTATCAAAATTCTTGTTTAAGAAATGGCTCTTTACTAAGAAGTTATTTTAGTTTATTTTTGACCATTTTAATTTTAAACAATCACAGTAACGTACTTTGTTGTTACCCATAAATGATTTGATATTGAGATAAAAACGGCTGCATTCGACCTTTAAGGCAGAACAGTCTTCCCACAAGGCACTTAAAGTGGGAAGATCACGATGGCAGACACAGACCAGACAACTGGTGATTGGGGTGAATAGAATCTTGACTGTAAAGTTTGTTATAAAAACACCAACATAGAAATACAATTAATTAAACCTCTGTGTTGAAACCATTCAAAGAGATCTAGCAGACTTTAAAAAGATCCAGACTCTCTTATATTATTGCTGGTGATAATCATCAACCCCTCCATCCTCCAGTTCCTCTTATCCCTCCTTTGCCCATCAGGAGTAAAATGGATGTCCTTTCTCTGAGCCCTGCAGCCTGTTGAGCCTGGCCAGCTGAGATGGAGAGGGGGGCACATCCTGGCGGTACGGGCCCTTGGGTGTGGCTGTGACAGGGATCGGGGCCTGGGTCAGGACTGGATCCTGGGGAAGGGTTGGAGTCGGGGCTGGGTGAATGTCATCGTAGCCGGTGTTGGTGACAGGGACCCCCTCCTGTGGCGGCGGTAGCCTCATCTTGGCCTCAGACTGCTCCCTGCGTCTCTGCTCCTGCCTCAGCAGCTCCTGGGTCTCCAGCAGGACGCGGGCGTTGAAGCCACTGGCCCCGCTGTGCAGGTAGCCGTTCCTGGAGCCCTGGTAGCTGGAGTAGCGGGGGTTCTCCTTGGCCGTCTGGAAGACCTCGCCCGGCGGGAAGGCTTTGTCACATGACTCCTGGGACACTGTGCTGGGGGTCTTACGAGGTTGCCTGGAGAAAACAAGAACAACATAGTTTCATGAGCTACACTTTTATTTTCAATACTTGCAACATGGTTGTATAGGATTTTTTTTGTAGTTGCGTAATTCACCAGAAACACAAAAGGAGAAATGAGGCAAAAATGAGATGGAGATCTGCCAAGGTCTTCTTTCTGTATCTATGATGACATTGAATCAGGATACATGAAGACATAAAGACAGGATACATGAAGACAAAGACAGGATACATGAAGACATAAAGACAGGATACATGAAGACAAAGACAGGATACATGAAGACATAAAGACAGGATACATGAAGACATAAATACAGGATACATGAAGACATAAATACAGGATACATGAAGACATGAAGACAGGATACATGAAGACAAAGACAGGATACACAAAGGCATAAAGACAGGATACATGAAGACAAAGACAGGATACACAAAGGCATAAAGACAGGATACATGAAGACATAAAGACATGATACACAAAGGCATAAAGACAGGATACACAAAGGTATAAAGACAGGATACACAAAGGCATACAGACAGGATACATGAAGACAAAGGCAGGAAACATGAAGACAAAGACAGGATACATGAAGAAAAAGACAGGATATGCAAAGGTATAAAGACAGGATACACAAAGGTATAAAGGCGGGATACATGAAGACATAAAGACAGGATACATGAAGACAAAGACAGGATACACAAAGGTATAAAGACAGGATACATGAAGACAAAGGCAGGATACATGAAGACAAAGACAGGATACACAAAGGTATAAAGACAGGATACATGAAGACAAAGACAGGATACATGAAGACAATGACAGGATACATGAAGACAAAGACAGGATACGCAAAGGTATAAAGACAGGATACACAAAGGTATAAAGGCAGGATACATGAAGACATAAAGACAGGATACATGAAGACAAATACAGGATACATGAAGACAAAGACAGGATACATGAAGACAAAGACAGGATACATGAAGACACAGACAGGATACGCAAAGGTATAAAGACCGGATACACAAAGGTATAAAGGCAGGATACATGAAGACATAAAGTCAGGATACATGAAGACATAAAGACAGGATACATGAAGACAAAGACAGGATACACAAAGGTATAAAGGCAGGATACATGAAGACAAAGACAGGATACACAAAGGCATAAAGACAGGATACATGAAAACAAAGGCAGGATACATGAAGACAAAGACAGGATACACAAAGGTATAAAGACAGGATACACAAAGGTATAAAGGCAGGATACATGAAGACATAAAGACAGGATACATAAAGACATAAAGACATGAAGACAGGATACACAAAGGTATAAAGACAGGATACACAAAGGCATAAAGACAGGATACATGAAGACAAAGGCAGGAAACATGAAGACAAAGACAGGATACACAAAGGTATAAAGACAGGATACACAAAGGTATAAAGGCAGGATACATGAAGACATAAAGACAGGATACATAAAGACATAAAGACAGGATACATGAAGACATAAAGGCATAAAGACAGGATACATGAAGACATAAAGACAGGATACATAAAGACAGGATACATGAAGACATAAATACATGAAGACAGGATACATGAAGACAAAGACATAAAGACAGGATACATGAAGACATAAAGACATAAATACAGGATACATAAAGACATAAATACAGGATACATGAAGACATAAAGGCATAAAGACAGGATACATGAAGACATAAAGACAGGATACATAAAGACAGGATACATGAAGACATAAATACATGAAGACAGGATACATGAAGACAAAGACATAAATACAGGATACATGAAGACATAAAGACAGGATACATGAAGACATAAATACAGGATACATGAAGACATAAAGACAGGATACATGAAGACATAAAGGCATAAAGACAGGATACATGAAGACATAAAGACAGGATACATAAAGACAGGATACATGAAGACATAAATACATGAAGACAGGATACATGAAGACAAAGACATAAAGACAGGATACATGAAGACATAAAGACATAAAGACAGGATACATGAAGGCATAAAGACATAAATACAGGATACATGAAGACATAAAGACAGGATACATGAAGGCATAAAGACATAAATACAGGATACATGAAGACATAAAGACAGGATACATGAAGACATAAAGGCATAAAGACAGGATACATGAAGACATAAAGACAGGATACATAAAGACAGGATACATGAAGACATAAAGGCATAAAGACAGGATACATGAAGACATAAAGACAGGATACATAAAGACAGGATACATGAAGACATAAATACATGAAGACAGGATACATGAAGACAAAGACATAAAGACAGGATACATGAAGGCATAAAGACATAAATACAGGATACATGAAGACATAAAGACAGGATACATGAAGGCATAAAGACATAAATACAGGATACATGAAGACATAAAGACAGGATACATGAAGACATAAAGGCATAAAGACAGGATACATGAAGACATAAAGACAGGATACATAAAGACAGGATACATGAAGACATAAATACATGAAGACAGGATACATGAAGGCAAAGACATAAAGACAGGATACATGAAGACATAAAGACATAAAGACAGGATACATAAAGACATAAAGACATAAAGACAGGATACATGAAGACATAAAGACAGGATACATAAAGACATAAATACAGGATACATAAAGACATAAAGACAGGATACATAAAGACATAAAGACATAAAGACAGGATACATAAAGACATAAATACAGGATACATGAAGACATAAAGACATAAATACAGGATACATAAAGACATAAAGACATAAAGACAGGATACATAAAGACATAAATACAGGATACATAAAGACATAAATACAGGATACATAAAGACATAAATACAGGATACATGAAGACATAAATACAGGATACATGAAGACATAAAGACATAAATACAGGATACATGAAGACATAAAGACATAAAGACAGGATACATAAAGACATAAATACAGGATACATGAAGACATAAATACAGGATACATGAAGACATAAAGACATAAATACAGGATACATGAAGACATAAAGACATAAAGACAGGATACATGAAGACATACATACAGGATACATGAAGACATAAAGACATAAATACAGGATACATGAAGACATAAATACAGGATACATGAAGACATAAATACAGGATACATGAAGACATAAAGACATAAAGACAGGATACATGAAGACATACATACAGGATACATGAAGACATAAAGACATAAATACAGGATACATGAAGACATAAATACAGGATACATGAAGACATAAATACAGGATACATGAAGACATAAAGACATAAAGACAGGATACATGAAGACATAAATACAGGATACATGAAGACAAAGACATAAAGACAGGATACATGAAGACATAAAGACAGGATACATGAAGACATAAATACAGGATACATAAAGACATAAAGACAGGATACATGAAGGCATAAAGACAGGATACATGAAGACATAAAGACATAAAGACAGGATACATGAAGACATAAAGACAGGATACATGAAGACATAAAGACATAAAGACAGGATACATAAAGACATAAAGACAGGATACATGAAGACATAAAGACAGGATACATGAAGACATAAAGACATAAAGACAGGATACATGAAGACATAAAGACAGGATACATGAAGACATAAATACAGGATACATAAAGACATAAAGACAGGATACATGAAGGCATAAAGACAGGATACATGAAGACATAAAGACATAAAGACAGGATACATGAAGACATAAATACAGGATACATGAAGACATAAATACAGGATACATGAAGACAAAGACAGGATAAACAAAGGTATAAAGACAGGATACACAAAGGTATAAAGACAGGATACACAAAGGCATAAAGACAGGATACATGAAGACAAAGGCAGGAAACATGAAGACAAAGACAGGATACACAAAGGTATAAAGACAGGATACACAAAGGTATAAAGGCAGGATACATGAAGACATAAAGGCAGGATACATGAAGACAAATACAGGATACATGAAGACAAAGACAGGATACATGAAGACAATGACAGGATACATGAAGACAAAGACAGGATACGCAAAGGTATAAAGACAGGATACACAAAGGTATAAAGGCAGGATACATGAAGACATAAAGTCAGGATACATGAAGACATAAAGACAGGATACATGAAGACAAAGACAGAATACATGAAGACAAAGACAGGATACACAAAGGTATAAAGGCAGGATACATGAAGACAAAGACAGGATACATGAAGACAAAGACAGGATACACAAAGGCATAAAGACAGGATACATGAAAACAAAGGCAGGATACATGAAGACAAAGACAGGATACACAAAGGCATAAAGACAGGATACATGAAAACAAAGGCAGGATACATGAAGACAAAGACAGGATACACAAAGGTATAAAGACAGGATACACAAAGGCATAAAGACAGGATACACAAAGGCATGAAGACAGGATACATGAAGACAAAGACAGGATACATGAAGACAAAGACAGGATACGCAAAGGTATAAAGACAGGATACACAAAGGTATAAAGGCAGGATACATGAAGACATAAAGACATGAAGACATGATACATGAAGACAAAGACAGGATACATGAAGACAAAGACATAAATGACAGGATACATGAAGACAAAGACAGGATACACGAAGGTATAAAGACAGGATACACAAAGGTATAAAGGCAGGATACATGAAGACATAAAGACATGAAGACATAAATACAGGATACATAAATACATGAAGACATAAATACAGGATACATGAAGGCATAAAGACAGGATACATAAATACATGAAGACATAAATACAGGATACATGAAGACATAAAGACAGGATACATGAAGACATAAAGACATAAAGACAGGATACATGAAGACATAAAGACAGGATACATGAAGACATAAAGACAGGATACATAAAGGCATAAAGACAGGATACATGAAGACATAAATGCAGGATACATGAAGACATAAAGACATAAAGACAGGATACATGAAGACATAAAGACAGGATACATGAAGACATAAAGACAGGATACATGAAGACATAAAGACAGGATACAAAAAGACATAAAGGCATAAAGACAGGATACATGAAGACATAAAGACAGGATACATGAAGACATAAAGACATGAAGACAGGATACATGAAGACATAAAGACAGGATACATGAAGACATAAATACAGGATACATAAAGACATAAAGACAGGATACATAAAGACATAAAGACATAAAGACAGGATACATAAAGACATAAATACAGGATACATGAAGACATAAATACAGGATACATGAAGACATAAATACAGGATACATGAAGACATAAATACAGGATACATGAAGACATAAAGACAGGATACATGAAGACATAAAGACAGGATACATGAAGACATAAAGACAGGATACATGAAGACATAAAGACAGGATACATGAAGACATAAAGGCATAAAGACAGGATACATGAAGACATAAAGACAGGATACATGAAGACATGAAGACAGGATACATGAAGACATAAAGACAGGATACATGAAGACATAAAGACATGAAGACAGGATACATGAAGACATAAAGACATGGATACATGAAGACATTAAGACAGGATACATGAAGACATAAAGACAGGATACATGAAGACATAAAGACAGGATACATGAAGACATAAAGACAGGATACATGAAGACATAAATACAGGATACATGAAGACATAAAGACAGGATACATGAAGACATAAAGACAGGATACATGAAGACATAAAGACATGAAGACAGGATACATGAAGACATAAAGACAGGATACATGAAGACATAAAGACAGGATACATGAAGACATAAAGACAGGATACATGAAGACATAAAGACAGGATACATGAAGACATAAAGACAGGATACATGAAGACATAAAGACAGGATACATGAAGACATAAAGACAGGATACATGAAGACATAAAGACATGAAGACAGGATACATGAAGACATAAAGACAGGATAAATGAAGACATAAAGACATAAAGACAGGATACATGAAGACATAAAGACAGGATACATGAAGACATAAAGACATGAAGACAGGATACATGAAGACATAAAGACATAAACATAAAGGGATACATGAAGACATAAATACAGGATACATGAAGACATAAATACAGGATACATGAAGACATAAATACAGGATACATGAAGACATAAATACAGGATACATGAAGACATAAAGACAGGATACATGAAGACATAAAGACAGGATACATGAAGACATAAAGACAGGATACATGAAGACATAAAGACAGGATACATGAAGACATAAAGGCATAAAGACAGGATACATGAAGACATAAAGACAGGATACATGAAGACATAAAGGATACATGAAGACATAAAGACAGGATACATGAAGACAAAGACAGGATACATGAAGACATAAAGACAGGATACATACATGAAGACATAAAGACAGGATACATGAAGACATAAAGACAGGATACATAAAGGCATGAAGACAGGATACATGAAGACATAAATGCAGGATACATGAAGACATAAAGACATAAAGACAGGATACATGAAGACATAAAGACAGGATACACAAAGGTATAAAGGCAGGATACATGAAGACATAAAGACATGAAGACATAAATACAGGATACATAAATACATGAAGACATAAATACAGGATGCATGAAGGCATAAAGACAGGATACATAAATACATGAAGACATAAATACAGGATACATGAAGACATAAAGACAGGATACATGAAGACATAAAGACATAAAGACAGGATACATGAAGACATAAAGACAGGATACATGAAGACATAAAGACAGGATACATAAAGGCATAAAGACAGGATACATGAAGACATAAATGCAGGATACATGAAGACATAAAGACATAAAGACAGGATACATGAAGACATAAAGACAGGATACATGAAGACATAAAGACAGGATACATGAAGACATAAAGACAGGATACATAAAGACATAAAGGCATAAAGACAGGATACATGAAGACATAAAGACAGGATACATGAAGACATAAAGACATGAAGACAGGATACATGAAGACATAAAGACAGGATACATGAAGACATAAAGGCATAAAGACAGGATACATGAAGACATAAAGACAGGATACATGAAGACATAAAGACATGAAGACAGGATACATGAAGACATAAATACAGGATACATGAAGACATAAATACAGGATACATGAAGACATAAATACAGGATACATGAAGACATAAATACAGGATACATGAAGACAAAACAGGATACATGAAGACATAAAGACAGGATACATGAAGACATAAAGACAGGATACATGAAGACATAAAGACAGGATACATGAAGACATAAAGGCATAAAGACAGGATACATGAAGACATAAAGACAGGATACATGAAGACATAAAGACATGAAGACAGGATACATGAAGACATAAAGACAGGATACATGAAGACATAAAGGCATAAAGACAGGATACATGAAGACATAAAGACAGGATACATGAAGACATAAAGACATGAAGACAGGATACATGAAGACATAAAGACAGGATACATGAAGACATTAAGACAGGATACATGAAGACATAAAGACAGGATACATGAAGACATAAAGACAGGATACATAAAGACATAAAGGCATAAAGACAGGATACATGAAGACAAAGACAGGATACATGAAGACATAAAGACATAAAGACAGGATACATGAAGACATAAAGACAGGATACATGAAGACATAAAGACAGGATACATAAAGGCATAAAGACAGGATACATGAAGACATAAAGACAGGATACATGAAGACATAAAGACATAAAGACAGGATACATGAAGACATAAAGACAGGATACACAAAGGTATAAAGGCAGGATACATGAAGACATAAAGACATGAAGACATAAATACAGGATACATAAATACATGAAGACATAAATACAGGATGCATGAAGGCATAAAGACAGGATACATAAATACATGAAGACATAAATACAGGATACATGAAGACATAAAGACAGGATACATGAAGACATAAAGACATAAAGACAGGATACATGAAGACATAAAGACAGGATACATGAAGACATAAAGACAGGATACATAAAGGCATAAAGACAGGATACATGAAGACATAAATGCAGGATACATGAAGACATAAAGACATAAAGACAGGATACATGAAGACATAAAGACAGGATACATGAAGACATAAAGACAGGATACATGAAGACATAAAGACAGGATACATAAAGACATAAAGGCATAAAGACAGGATACATGAAGACATAAAGACAGGATACATGAAGACATAAAGACATGAAGACAGGATACATGAAGACATAAAGACAGGATACATGAAGACATAAAGGCATAAAGACAGGATACATGAAGACATAAAGACAGGATACATGAAGACATAAAGACATGAAGACAGGATACATGAAGACATAAATACAGGATACATGAAGACATAAATACAGGATACATGAAGACATAAATACATGAAGACAGGATACATGAAGACATAAAGACAGGATACATGAAGACATTAAGACAGGATACATGAAGACATAAAGACAGGATACATGAAGACATAAAGACAGGATACATGAAGACATAAAGACAGGATACATGAAGACATAAAGACAGGATACATGAAGACATAAAGACAGGATACATGAAGACATAAAGACATGAAGACAGGATACATGAAGACATAAAGACAGGATACATGAAGACATAAAGGCATAAAGACAGGATACATGAAGACATAAAGACAGGATACATGAAGACATAAAGACATGAAGACAGGATACATGAAGACATAAAGACAGGATACATGAAGACATTAAGACAGGATACATGAAGACATAAAGACAGGATACATGAAGACATAAAGACAGGATACATGAAGACATAAAGACAGGATACATGAAGACATAAATACAGGATACATGAAGACATAAAGACAGGATACATGAAGGCATAAAGACAGGATACATGAAGACAAAGACAGGATACATGAAGACATAAAGACATAAAGACAGGATACATGAAGACATAAAGACAGGATACATGAAGACATAAAGACAGGATACATAAAGGCATGAAGACAGGATACATGAAGACATAAATGCAGGATACATGAAGACATAAAGACATAAAGACAGGATACATGAAGACATAAAGACAGGATACACAAAGGTATAAAGGCAGGATACATGAAGACATAAAGACATGAAGACATAAATACAGGATACATAAATACATGAAGACATAAATACAGGATGCATGAAGGCATAAAGTCAGGATACATAAATACATGAAGACATAAATACAGGATACATGAAGACATAAAGACAGGATACATGAAGACATAAAGACATAAAGACAGGATACATGAAGACATAAAGACAGGATACATGAAGACATAAAGACAGGATACATAAAGGCATAAAGACAGGATACATGAAGACATAAATGCAGGATACATGAAGACATAAAGACATAAAGACAGGATACATGAAGACATAAAGACAGGATACATGAAGACATAAAGACAGGATACATGAAGACATAAAGACAGGATACATAAAGACATAAAGGCATAAAGACAGGATACATGAAGACATAAAGACAGGATACATGAAGACATAAAGACATGAAGACAGACAGGATACATGAAGACATAAAGACAGGATACATGAAGACATAAAGGCATAAAGACAGGATACATGAAGACATAAAGACAGGATACATGAAGACATAAAGACATGAAGACAGGATACATGAAGACATAAATACAGGATACATGAAGACATAAATACAGGATACATGAAGACATAAATACAGGATACATGAAGACATAAATACAGGATACATGAAGACATAAAGACAGGATACATGAAGACATAAAGACAGGATACATGAAGACATAAAGACAGGATACATGAAGACATAAAGACAGGATACATGAAGACATAAAGGCATAAAGACAGGATACATGAAGACATAAAGACAGGATACATGAAGACATAAAGACATGAAGACAGGATACATGAAGACATAAAGACAGGATACATGAAGACATAAAGGCATAAAGACAGGATACATGAAGACATAAATACAGGATACATGAAGACATAAATACATGAAGACAGGATACATGAAGACATAAAGACAGGATACATGAAGACATTAAGACAGGATACATGAAGACATAAAGACAGGATACATGAAGACATAAAGACAGGATACATGAAGACATAAAGACAGGATACATGAAGACATAAATACAGGATACATGAAGACATAAAGACAGGATACATGAAGACATAAAGACAGGATACATGAAGACATAAAGACAGGATACATGAAGACATAAAGACAGGATACATGAAGACATAAAGACAGGATACATGAAGACATAAAGACATGAAGACAGGATACATGAAGACATAAAGACAGGATAAATGAAGACATAAAGGCATAAAGACAGGATACATGAAGACATAAAGACAGGATACATGAAGACATAAAGACATGAAGACAGGATACATGAAGACATAAATACAGGATACATGAAGACATAAATACAGGATACATGAAGACATAAATACAGGATACATGAAGACATAAATACAGGATACATGAAGACATAAATACAGGATACATGAAGACATAAAGACAGGATACATGAAGACATAAAGACAGGATACATGAAGACATAAAGACAGGATACATGAAGACATAAAGACAGGATACATGAAGACATAAAGACAGGATACATGAAGACATAAAGACAGGATACATGAAGACATAAAGACAGGATACATGAAGACATAAAGGCATAAAGACAGGATACATGAAGACATAAAGACAGGATACATGAAGACATAAAGACATGAAGACAGGATACATGAAGACATAAAGACAGGATACATGAAGACATTAAGACAGGATACATGAAGACATAAAGACAGGATACATGAAGACATAAAGACAGGATACATAAAGACATAAAGGCATAAAGACAGGATACATGAAGACATAAAGACAGGATACATGAAGACATAAATACAGGATACATGAAGACATAAAGACAGGATACATGAAGACATAAAGACAGGATACATGAAGACATAAAGACAGGATACATGAAGACATAAAGACAGGATACATGAAGACATAAAGACAGGATACATGAAGACATAAAGACAGGATACATGAAGACATAAAGGCATAAAGACAGGATACATGAAGACATAAAGACAGGATACATGAAGACATAAAGACATGAAGACAGGATACATGAAGACATAAAGACAGGATACATGAAGACATAAAGGCATAAAGACAGGATACATGAAGACATGAAGACAGGATACATGAAGACATAAAGACAGGATACATGAAGACATTAAGACAGGATACATGAAGACATAAAGACAGGATACATGAAGACATAAAGACAGGATACATAAAGACATAAAGGCATAAAGACAGGATACATGAAGACATAAAGACAGGATACATGAAGACATAAAGACAGGATACATGAAGACAAAGACAGGATACATGAAGACATAAAGACAGGATACATGAAGACATAAAGACAGGATACATAAAGACATAAAGACAGGATACATGAAGACATAAAGACAGGATACATGAAGACATAAAGACAGGATACATGAAGACATAAAGACAGGATACATGAAGACATAAAGACATGATACATGAAGACATAAAGACAGGATACATGAAGACATAAAGACAGGATACATAAAGACAAAGGCATAAAGACAGGATACATGAAGACATAAAGACAGGATACATGAAGACATAAAGACAGGATACATGAAGACATAAAGACAGGATACATGAAGACATAAAGACAGGATACATGAAGACAATACATGAAGACAGGAAGACATAAAGACATAAAGACATGATACATGAAGACATAAAGACATAAAGACAGGATACATTTAGACATAAAGACATGATACATGAAGACATAAAGACAGGATACATGAAGACATAAAGACATGATACATGAAGACATAAAGACAGGATACATGAAGACATAAAGACAGGATACATGAAGACATAAAGACAGGATACATAAAGACAAAGACAGGATACATAAAGACATAAAGACAGGATACATGAAGACATAAAGACATGATACATGAAGACATAAAGACAGGATACATGAAGACATAAAGACAGGATACATGAAGACAAAGACAGGATACATGAAGACATAGAGACAGGATACATGAAGACATAAAGACAGGATACATGAAGACATAAAGACAGGATACATGAAGACATAAAGACAGGATACATGAAGACATAAAGACATGAAGACAGGATACATGAAGACATAAAGACATGAAGACAGGATACATGAAGACATAAAGACATAAAGACAGGATACATGAAGACATAAAGACATAAAGACAGGATACATGAAGACATAAAGACATAAAGACAGGATACATGAAGACATAAAGGCAGGATACATGAAGACATAAATACAGGATACATGAAGACAAAGACAGGATACATAAAGACATAAAGACATGAAGACAGGATACATGAAGACATAAATACAGGATACATGAAGACAGGATACATAAAGACATGAAGACAGGATACATGAAGACATGAAGACAGGATACATGAAGACAGGATACATAAAGACATAAAGACAGGATACATGAAGACATAAAGACAGGATACATGAAGACATAAAGACAGGATACATGAAGACATAAAGACAGGATACATGAAGACATAAAGACATGATACATGAAGACATAAAGACAGGATACATGAAGACATAAAGACAGGATACATAAAGACAAAGGCATAAAGACAGGATACATGAAGACATAAAGACAGGATACATGAAGACATAAAGACAGGATACATGAAGACATAAAGACAGGATACATGAAGACATAAAGACAGGATACATGAAGACATAAAGACAGGATACATAAAGACAGGATACATGAAGACATAAAGACAGGATACATGAAGACATAAAGACAGGATACATGAAGACATAAAGACATGATACATGAAGACATAAAGACAGGATACATGAAGACATAAAGACATGATACATGAAGACATAAAGACAGGATACATGAAGACATAAAGACAGGATACATGAAGACATAAAGACAGGATACATAAAGACATAAATACAGGATACATGAAGACAGGATACATAAAGACATGAAGACAGGATACATAAAGACATGAAGACAGGATACATGAAGACAAAGACAGGATACATGAAGACATAGAGACAGGATACATGAAGACATAAAGACAGGATACATGAAGACATAAAGACAGGATACATGAAGACATAAAGACAGGATACATGAAGACATAAAGACATGAAGACAGGATACATGAAGACATAAAGACATGAAGACAGGATACATGAAGACATAAAGACATAAAGACAGGATACATGAAGACATAAAGACATAAAGACAGGATACATGAAGACATAAAGACATAAAGACAGGATACATGAAGACATAAAGGCAGGATACATGAAGACATAAATACAGGATACATGAAGACA
This sequence comes from Oncorhynchus tshawytscha, assembly GCF_018296145.1. Taxonomy (NCBI): domain Eukaryota; kingdom Metazoa; phylum Chordata; class Actinopteri; order Salmoniformes; family Salmonidae; genus Oncorhynchus; species Oncorhynchus tshawytscha. Next base: position 29,211 of record NW_024608350.1, on the reverse strand, counting down.
AAGACAGGATACATAAAGACATAAAGACATGAAGACAGGATACATGAAGACATAAATACAGGATACATGAAGACAGGATACATAAAGACATGAAGACAGGATACATGAAGACATAAATACAGGATACATGAAGACAGGATACATGAAGACATGAAGACAGGATACATGAAGACATGAAGACAGGATACATGAAGACAGGATACATGAAGACAGGATACATGAAGACATGAAGACAGGATACATGAAGACAGGATACATGAAGACATGAAGACAGGATACATGAAGACATAAATACAGGATACATGAAGACAGGATACATGAAGACAGGATACATAAAGACATACATGAAGACAGGATACATGAAGACAGGAAGACATAAAGACATGAAGACAGGATACATGAAGACAGGATACATAAAGACATGAAGACAGGATACATGAAGACAGGATACATGAAGACAGGATACATGAAGACATAAATACAGGATACATGAAGACAGGATACATAAAGACATGAAGACAGGATACATGAAGACAGGATACATAAAGACAGGATACATGAAGACATAAATACAGGATACATGAAGACAGGATACATGAAGACATAAATACAGGATACATGAAGACAGGATACATAAAGACATGAAGACAGGATACATAAAGACATGAAGACAGGATACATAAAGACATAAATACAGGATACATGAAGACAAAGACAGGATACATGAAGACATAAAGACATAAATACAGGATACATGAAGACAGGATACATAAAGACAGGATACATGAAGACATAAATACAGGATACATGAAGACATAAAGACATGAAGACAGGATACATAAAGACATGAAGACAGGATACATAAAGACATAAATACAGGATACATGAAGACAAAGACAGGATACATGAAGACATAAAGACATAAATACAGGATACATGAAGACAGGATACATAAAGACAGGATACATGAAGACATAAATACAGGATACATGAAGACAGGATACATGAAGACATAAATACAGGATACATGAAGACAGGATACATAAAGACATGAAGACAGGATACATAAAGACATGAAGACAGGATACATGAAGACAGGATACATAAAGACATGAAGACAGTATACATAAAGACATGAAGACAGGATACATGAAGACAGGATACATAAAGACATGAAGACAGGATACATAAAGACATGAAGACAGGATACATAAAGACAGGAAGACATGAAGACAGGATACAAAAGACATAAATACAGGATACATGAAGACAGGATACATAAAGACATGAAGACAGGATACATAAAGACATGAAGACAGGATACATGAAGACAGGATACATAAAGACATGAAGACAGGATACATAAAGACATGAAGACAGGATACATGAAGACATGAAGACAGGATACATGAAGACAGGATACATAAAGACATGAAGACAGGATACATAAAGACATGAAGACAGGATACATGAAGACAGGATACATAAAGACATGAAGACAGGATACATAAAGACATGAAGACAGGATACATAAAGACATAAATACAGGATACATGAAGACAAAGACAGGATACATGAAGACAGGATACATAAAGACATGAAGACAGGATACATAAAGACATGAAGACAGGATACATAAAGACATGAAGACAGGATACATGAATGAAGACAGGATACATAAAGACAGGATACATAAACATACAGGATACATGAAGACATAAAGACAGGATACATGAAGACATAAAGACATAAAGGACATGAAGACAGGATACATAAAGACATAAAGACAGGATACATGAAGACATAAAGACATACAAGACAGGATACATAAAGACAGGATACATAAAGACATAATAAAGACAGGATACATAAAGACAGGATACATAAAGACATGAAGACAGGATACATGAAGAAGACATAAAGACATGAAGACAGGATACATAAAGACATAAAGACAGGATACATGAAGACATAAAGACAGGATACATGAAGACATAAAGACAGGATACATGAAGACATAAGACAGGATACATGAAGACATAAAGACAGGATACATGAAGACATGAAGACATAAAGACAGGATACATGAAGACATAAAGACAGGATACATAAAGACATAAAGACAGGATACATGAAGACAGGATACATAAAGACATGAAGACAGGATACATAAAGACAAAGACAGGATACATGAAGACAGACAGGATACATGAAGACATAGAGACAGGATACATAAAGACAGGATACATAAAGACATAAAGACAGGATACATGAAAGACATAAAGACAGGATACATGAAGACATAAAGACATGAAGACAGGATACATGAAGACATAAAGACATGAAGACAGGATACATGAAGACATAAAGACATAAAGACAGGATACATAAGACATAAAGACATAAAGACAGGATACATAAGACATAAAGACATAAACATGACAGGATACATGAAGACATAAAGGATACATGAAGACATAAATACATAAAGGATACATAAAGACATGAAGACAGGATACATAAAGACAGGATAAAGACATGAAGACAGGATACATGAAGACATAAATACAGGATACATGAAGACAGGATACATGAAGACATGAAGACAGGATACATGAAGACATGAAGACAGGATACATGAAGACAGGATACATGAAGACAGGATACATGAAGACATGAAGACAGGATACATGAAGACAGGATACATGAAGACATGAAGACAGGATACATGAAGACATAAATACAGGATACATGAAGACAGGATACATGAAGACAGGATACATAAAGACATGAAGACAGGATACATGAAGACAGGATACATAAAGACATGAAGACAGGATACATGAAGACAGGATACATAAAGACATGAAGACAGGATACATGAAGACAGGATACATGAAGACAGGATACATGAAGACATAAATACAGGATACATGAAGACAGGATACATAAAGACATGAAGACAGGATACATGAAGACAGGATACATAAAGACAGGAATACAGGATACATAAATACAGGATACATGAAGACATAAATACAGGATACATGAAGACAGGATACATAAAGACATGAAGACAGGATACATAAAGACATGAAGACAGGATACATAAAGACATAAATACAGGATACATGAAGACAAAGACAGGATACATGAAGACATAAAGACATAAATACAGGATACATGAAGACAGGATACATAAAGACAGGATACATGAAGACATAAATACAGGATACATGAAGACATAAAGACATGAAGACAGGATACATAAAGACATGAAGACAGGATACATAAAGACATAAATACAGGATACATGAAGACAAAGACAGGATACATGAAGACATAAAGACATAAATACAGGATACATGAAGACAGGATACATAAAGACAGGATACATGAAGACATAAATACAGGATACATGAAGACAGGATACATGAAGACATAAATACAGGATACATGAAGACAGGATACATAAAGACATGAAGACAGGATACATAAAGACATGAAGACAGGATACATGAAGACAGGATACATAAAGACATGAAGACAGTATACATAAAGACATGAAGACAGGATACATGAAGACAGGATACATAAAGACATGAAGACAGGATACATAAAGACATGAAGACAGGATACATAAAGACATGAAGACAGGATACATAAAGACATGAAGACAGGATACATAAAGACATAAATACAGGATACATGAAGACAGGATACATAAAGACATGAAGACAGGATACATAAAGACATGAAGACAGGATACATGAAGACAGGATACATAAAGACATGAAGACAGGATACATAAAGACATGAAGACAGGATACATGAAGACATGAAGACAGGATACATGAAGACAGGATACATAAAGACATGAAGACAGGATACATGAAGACAGGATACATAAAGACATGAAGACAGGATACATAAAGACATGAAGACAGGATACATAAAGACATAAATACAGGATACATGAAGACAAAGACAGGATACATGAAGACAGGATACATAAAGACATGAAGACATAAAAAGACATGAAGACAGGATACATAAAGACATGAAGACAGGATACATGAAGACAGGATACATGAAGACAGGATACATAAAGACAGGATACATGAAGACATAAATACAGGATACATGAAGACAAAGACAGGATACATAAAGACAGGATACATGAAGACATAAATACAGGATACATGAAGACAGGATACATAAAGACATGAAGACAGGATACATAAAGACAGGATACATAAAGACAGGATACATAAAGACAGGATACATAAAGACAGGATACATAAAGACATGAAGACAGGATACATGAAGACAGGATACATAAAGACATGAAGACAGGATACATAAAGACATGAAGACAGGATACATGAAGACAGGATACATAAAGACATAAATACAGGATACATGAAGACAGGATACATAAAGACATGAAGACAGGATACATAAAGACATAAATACAGGATACATGAAGACAAAGACAGGATACATAAAGACAGGATACATAAAGACATGAAGACAGGATACATGAAGACAGGATACATAAAGACATGAAGACAGGATACATGAAGACATGAAGACAGGATACATAAAGACAGGATACATAAAGACATGAAGACAGGATACATAAAGACATGAAGACAGGATACATGAAGACAGGATACATAAAGACAGGATACATAAAGACAGGATACATAAAGACAGGATACATAAAGACATGAAGACAGGATACATAAAGACATGAAGACAGGATACATAAAGACAGGATACATAAAGACAGGATACATAAAGACATGAAGACAGGATACATGAAGACAGGATACATAAAGACATGAAGACAGGATACATAAAGACAGGATACATGAAGACATAAATACAGGATACATGAAGACAGGATACATAAAGACATGAAGACAGGATACATAAAGACAGGATACATAAAGACAGGATACATAAAGACATGAAGACAGGATACATGAAGACAGGATACATAAAGACATGAAGACAGGATACATGAAGACATAAAGACAGGATACATGAAGACATAAAGACATGATACATGAAGACATAAAGACAGGATACATGAAGACATAAAGACATGATACATGAAGACAGGATACATAAAGACATGAAGACAGGATACATAAAGACATAAATACAGGATACATGAAGACAAAGACAGGATACATGAAGACAGGATACATAAAGACATGAAGACAGGATACATAAAGACATAAATACAGGATACATGAAGACAAAGACAGGATACATGAAGACAGGATACATAAAGACATAAAGACAGGATACATAAAGACATGAAGACAGGATACATGAAGACATGAAGACAGGATACATAAAGACATGAAGACAGGATACATAAAGACATGAAGACAGGATACATGAAGACAGGATACATAAAGACATGAAGACAGGATACATAAAGACAGGATACATAAAGACATGAAGACAGGATACATAAAGACATGAAGACAGGATACATAAAGACATGAAGACAGGATACATAAAGACAGGATACATAAAGACAGGATACATAAAGACATAAAGACAGGATACATAAAGACAGGATACATAAAGACAGGATACATAAAGACAGGATACATAAAGACAGGATACATAAAGACAGGATACATAAAGACAGGATACATAAAGACAGGATACATAAAGACATAAAGACAGGATACATAAAGACATAAAGACAGGATACATAAAGACAGGATACATAAAGACAGGATACATAAAGACAGGATACATAAAGACAGGATACATAAAGACAGGATACATAAAGACAGGATACATAAAGACAGGATACATAAAGACAGGATACATGAAGACAGGATACATAAAGACATGAAGACAGGATACATGAAGACAGGATACATAAAGACATGAAGACAGGATACATGAAGACAGGATACATGAAGACAGGATACATGAAGACATAAATACAGGATACATGAAGACAGGATACATAAAGACATGAAGACAGGATACATGAAGACAGGATACATAAAGACAGGATACATGAAGACATAAATACAGGATACATGAAGACAGGATACATGAAGACATAAATACAGGATACATGAAGACAGGATACATAAAGACATGAAGACAGGATACATAAAGACATAAATACAGGATACATGAAGACAAAGACAGGATACATGAAGACATAAAGACATAAATACAGGATACATGAAGACAGGATACATAAAGACAGGATACATGAAGACATAAATACAGGATACATGAAGACATAAAGACCTGAAGACAGGATACATAAAGACATGAAGACAGGATACATAAAGACATAAATACAGGATACATGAAGACAAAGACAGGATACATGAAGACATAAAGACATAAATACAGGATACATGAAGACAGGATACATAAAGACAGGATACATGAAGACATAAATACAGGATACATGAAGACAGGATACATAAAGACATGAAGACAGGATACATGAAGACAGGATACATAAAGACATGAAGACAGTATACATAAAGACATGAAGACAGGATACATGAAGACAGGATACATAAAGACATGAAGACAGGATACATAAAGACATGAAGACAGGATACATAAAGACATGAAGACAGGATACATAAAGACATGAAGACAGGATACATAAAGACATAAATACAGGATACATGAAGACAGGATACATAAAGACATGAAGACAGGATACATAAAGACATGAAGACAGGATACATAAAGACATGAAGACAGGATACATGAAGACATGAAGACAGGATACATGAAGACAGGATACATAAAGACATGAAGACAGGATACATAAAGACATGAAGACAGGATACATGAAGACAGGATACATAAAGACATGAAGACAGGATACATAAAGACATGAAGACAGGATACATAAAGACATAAATACAGGATACATGAAGACAAAGACAGGATACATGAAGACAGGATACATAAAGACATGAAGACAGGATACATAAAGACATGAAGACAGGATACATAAAGACATGAAGACAGGATACATGAAGACAGGATACATGAAGACAGGATACATAAAGACAGGATACATGAAGACATAAATACAGGATACATGAAGACAAAGACAGGATACATAAAGACAGGATACATGAAGACATAAATACAGGATACATGAAGACAGGATACATAAAGACATGAAGACAGGATACATAAAGACAGGATACATAAAGACAGGATACATAAAGACAGGATACATAAAGACAGGATACATAAAGACATGAAGACAGGATACATGAAGACAGGATACATAAAGACATGAAGACAGGATACATAAAGACATGAAGACAGGATACATGAAGACAGGATACATAAAGACATAAATACAGGATACATGAAGACAGGATACATAAAGACATGAAGACAGGATACATAAAGACATAAATACAGGATACATGAAGACAAAGACAGGATACATAAAGACAGGATACATAAAGACATGAAGACAGGATACATGAAGACAGGATACATAAAGACATGAAGACAGGATACATGAAGACATGAAGACAGGATACATAAAGACAGGATACATAAAGACATGAAGACAGGATACATAAAGACATGAAGACAGGATACATGAAGACAGGATACATAAAGACAGGATACATAAAGACAGGATACATAAAGACAGGATACATAAAGACAGGATACATAAAGACAGGATACATAAAGACAGGATACATAAAGACATGAAGACAGGATACATAAAGACATGAAGACAGGATACATAAAGACAGGATACATAAAGACAGGATACATAAAGACATGAAGACAGGATACATGAAGACAGGATACATAAAGACATGAAGACAGGATACATAAAGACATGAAGACAGGATACATGAAGACAGGATACATAAAGACATGAAGACAGGATACATAAAGACATGAAGACAGGATACATAAAGACAGGATACATAAAGACAGGATACATAAAGACATGAAGACAGGATACATGAAGACAGGATACATAAAGACATGAAGACAGGATACATAAAGACATGAAGACAGGATACATAAAGACAGGATACATAAATACAGGATACATGAAGACAGGATACATAAAGACATGAAGACAGGATACATAAAGACATAAATACAGGATACATGAAGACAAAGACAGGATACATGAAGACAGGATACATAAAGACATGAAGACAGGATACATAAAGACATAAATACAGGATACATGAAGACAAAGACAGGATACATGAAGACAGGATACATAAAGACATGAAGACAGGATACATAAAGACATAAATACAGGATACATGAAGACAAAGACAGGATACATGAAGACAGGATACATAAAGACATAAAGACAGGATACATAAAGACATGAAGACAGGATACATGAAGACATGAAGACAGGATACATAAAGACATGAAGACAGGATACATAAAGACATGAAGACAGGATACATGAAGACAGGATACATAAAGACATGAAGACAGGATACATAAAGACAGGATACATAAAGACATGAAGACAGGATACATAAAGACATGAAGACAGGATACATAAAGACATGAAGACAGGATACATAAAGACAGGATACATAAAGACAGGATACATAAAGACAGGATACATAAAGACATAAAGACAGGATACATAAAGACAGGATACATAAAGACATAAAGACAGGATACATAAAGACAGGATACATAAAGACAGGATACATAAAGACAGGATACATAAAGACATAAAGACAGGATACATAAAGACAGGATACATAAAGACAGGATACATAAAGACAGGATACATAAAGACAGGATACATAAAGACAGGATACATAAAGACAGGATACATAAAGACATAAAGACAGGATACATAAAGACATAAAGACAGGATACATAAAGACAGGATACATAAAGACAGGATACATAAAGACAGGATACATAAAGACAGGATACATAAAGACAGGATACATAAAGACAGGATACATAAAGACAGGATACATAAAGACAGGATACATAAAGACAGGATACATAAAGACAGGATACATAAAGACAGGATACATAAAGACAGGATACATAAAGACAGGATACATAAAGACAGGATACATAAAGACAGGATACATAAAGACAGGATACATAAAGACATAAAGACAGGATACATAAAGACATAAAGACAGGATACATAAAG
>NW_024608350.1:0-17500 GCF_018296145.1 Oncorhynchus tshawytscha | reverse complement strand
GATCTTTGTGTGTGTGTGTGTGTGTGTGTGTGTGTGTGTGTGTGTGTGTGTGTGTGTGTGTGCACGCGCGCGCGAATCAAAGCCAAGGCAGATGTGGGGACACACTGTAGAGAGAGTCTTACCACATGCTCAGCCTCTGAGAATGAGAGAGGAAAAGAGAGCGAGAACTCTGAATCTGGCCTCCACAACAGCCACAGCTCACGTGGGAGGTGTTCGTTCAGAACCGTGTGACGCTTCATATAGAACTTAGTGACTTGAAGTTCCAACACGGTTTTTAGTGCTGATGACGTAGATGGAGGGTTGATATGGGGCAACATACAATCAAGAGGAAAGAATCTGTATGGGAAATAGTTACATAGTGGTGTTGAACCCTGTATCTCCTACTCTTCTCCAAGAATGGGAATTAAAAGCATTCTTTACTTACAGTGGTGAGGGGATGGTTATTGAAAGCAAAATAAATGTCATCATGAAATACGTTGGTTAAATTTAGAAGGACAATATTTAACAAACATAGTCAGGAAGTTGGCTTCAAGAGGAATCTGTGGCTGGCTGCTGTGTCTGTGTGTTTTTGCAACTGCAGCTGGTAGAGATCAGGGTTGATCAAAATGGAAACACACACTCACACACATGTACACGCACACACACACGCAGGCATGTACACACACATAGAGGCATGTACACATACACATTCACACAGTTATGTGCACATACACATTCACACAGTTATGTACACACACACGTACACACACACGCACGTACACACACACACACTAACAGTGAGGGAATGAGAAAAACACAGAAAAACATGTACCTTGTCCATGCAATGCCAAAGGCCCATGGGTATACAAACAAATGATATAAAAACTTGGAACAATGTTTTACTTGTCTTTCAGGAAACTAAGTTGTTTGTTTACATGAGGAATGTGAGTGTGCGTGTGGGTGTGCGTGTGTGTGTCTGGCAGCTACAGACTGGCCACTGAACTAAGCTTATCCTGCCTGCTACTTACGCCAGCTAAGCACCCTTCTGACTGGCAATCAGCCCCGTCTCTCCTCCCTCACCCTGTCTGGCCTAGCTAACCCTGTTCCAATAACAAGAGTTCATTAGAGAAATGTCCGACCCTCCGATCCTCACATCCCAGACCACCACTAAGCCTATCAGTAATCAGATAGCATGGATTCTCAGGAGGGTTTTGGGAAGACTGGGTTTTAGGGAACGGCCTCTTGGTTGTATGGATGACTGCCCTCACTTCCCGTTTAAAGTCATTACACAGAGAAGAGGAGAGGGGATTTTGGGTATTATGGGTCCTGAGTAAGACTTGAGTTCCTAATGAGGATCTGTGTGTGTCCTGACGTTTGCTCTGACTTTCCTATTTCGGGTCAAAGGGCATGCTACACTGAGCTGACCCTGGCTGAAAGAGGCTATGAGATTATAGGAGGAATGCTTGTCAAAGGACATGGTCCGATGATCTTCCTCAGGAGATGAGGACTTTCCCTAGGGAAACCATGTTAAACGCAGGCATGGGGAAAGCAGTAGTCACATTAAACACAATTTCTCCGTGTTGTAAAATAACTTTGAAAGAAATATATGGATTGGTCAATGTTGGTATGGGGAAAAATGATAGCAAACGAATCCTACCGCTGCCACCATAAAGCCAACTAACACTTCTGTTTAAAACAACTAGGAAGGAAATGTATGGATTGGTCAACATGTCATTGCACATATTGATCGGTGCGTTTGTGTGCGGACCACAAAATCAATAACTATAGAGAGGGACAAGTTTTAAACAATCTAAGATTGACCGCCTAAGCGCGCCATCTAAGAGCGTAGCAGAGTGTTTAAATGAGTGTTGTTTGTGCAGACCCCTGCTTCCTTCTACTGGGTCTAGAACTCAATGCCTCTAGAGACTAACAGAACCCTTTTTTTCTGGCCAATGCAATCAGAATTCCTGAATGTGAGACCACACATATAAGAGTCTGTCATTGTTGAAACTGAGCCGTGTAGCAATTGCCTAAAGAACACAATTAGATTCAGTGAAAGCTAAAGAAATCATCTTTTACTTTTTACATTCTCCATGTCTCAAAAAGATTCCATGATACAACCGCTAACTTTGGCTTATTGCCTTCAGCACAGTGAGGCGTGAGGGAAAAAAAAAAACAGCCGATGAATATGGGAATAAATAACTGAAAATAGCAGTCAGTCCATCTGTATCGGTAGTTGCCTTCAGTTAAGATGAGCTTTTTCTCTTTAAGTATGTACAAGCTTAAGATGACGAGGAAGCTTTCCACCACACCAGCGTCCCTCCGTCCGTTGGCTGTTAGATTTGCATTGACTGAGAGTGATTAGAGAAGTGCGTGCGAGCGCGTGTGCGATTAAAGAGGGTAGGAAGCTTTATATTAAAGTCGTCACAGAGAGACAGCTGGGAAGGCAAACTCTGATATTAAAGTGGGTCCGAGGGCTCCAGATCATCCCTGATACTATAAGCTTTATTGACGTTTCTGACAAATGCAAAATAAATGAGAAAGAGCAGAGCAGAATTAGGCCGATACCCACTAATTATCAAAATCCAGAAAAGAGCTGTTAAATTCTACAACCACCTAAAAGGAAGCGATTCACAAACCTTCCATAACAAAGCCATCACCTACAGAGAGATGAACCTGGAGAAGAGTCCCTAAGCAAGCTGGTCCTGGGGCTCTGTTCACAAACACAAACACACCCCACAGAGCCCCAGGACAGCAGCACAATTAGACCCAACCAAATCATGAGAAAACAAAAAGATAACTACTTAACACATTGGAAAGAATTAACAAAAAACAGAGCAAACTAGAATGCTATTTGGCCCTACACAGAGAGTACACAGCGGCAGAATACCTGACCACTGTGACTGACCCAAAATTAAGGAAAGCCTTGACTATGTACAGACTCAGTGAGCATAGCCTTGCTATTGAGAAAGGCCGCCGTAGGCAGACATGGCTCTCAAGAGAAGACAGGCTATGTGCTCACTGCCCACAAAATGAGGTGGAAACTGAGCTGCACTTCCTAACCTCCTGCCCAATGTATGACCATATTAGAGAGACATATTTCCCTCAGATTACACAGATCCACAAAGAATTTGAAAACAAATCCAATTTTGAAAAACTCCCATATCTACTGGGTGAAATTCCACAGTGTGCCATCACAGCAGCAAGATTTGTGACCTGTTGCCACGAAAAAGGGCAACCAGTGAAGAACAAACACCATTGTGAATACAACCCATATTTATGCTTATTTATTTTATCTTGTGTCCTTTAGCCATTTGTACATTGTTAGAACACTGTATATATATATATAATATGACATTTGTAATGTCTTTACTGTTTTGAAACTTCTGTATGTGTAATGTTTACTGTTAATTTTTGTTGTTTTTCACTTTATATATTCACTTTGTATGTTGTCAACCTCACTTGCTTTGGCAATGTTAACACATGTTTCCCATGCCAATAAAGCCCTTGAATTGAATTGAATTGAATTGAATTGATAAGTAATGCAGCTACTGCTCTGAATGCTGTGAAAGAGAAAGGCGGAAGTTGCTAAGATAAATGTCTCTAAAAACACTATTTTTAGGCACTGAGGGTGGTAGAGCATTTCGATCTCCATGTGATAAACTTGTTTCCCTCTGGTCAACACTAAAGAGAAAGCATTACGTGGGATTGTATTAAATGATTGCATTCCAAGAGTTTGCCCAAAATCATTTAACATTCTAGAGATAACTTCAGTACAGTGTGGATTTGAAATGTTTGACTTTGACGGTAGAGACATAGACATAGAAGATTTGAGAAGAGAAGAAATAAAGAAGAGGAGAGAGAGAGAGAGAGAGAGATGGGAAGAGAGAGAGAGATGGGGAGAGAGGGAGAGAGAGAAAGGGAGAGAGAGATGGGAAGAGAAAGAGATGGGGAGAGAGGGAGAGAGAGAGATAGAAAGAGAAAGAGAGAGAGAGATGGGGAGAGAAAGAGATGGGAAGAAAGAGAGAGAGAGATGGGGAGAGAGAGAGAGGGAGATAGAGAGATGGGAAGAGAGAGAGAGATAGAGGGAGAGGGAGAGAGAGAGAGAGAGAGAGAGAGAGAGATGGAAAGAAAGAGAGATAGGGAGAGAGAGAGAGAGAGATGGAGATAGATGGGGAGAGAGGGAGAGATGGGGAAGAGAGGGAGAGGAGACAGAGATGGGGAGAGAGAGAGAGATGGGGAAGAGAGGGAGAGGGAGAGAGAGAGATGGGGAGAGAGAGAGATGATGGAAGAGAGAGAGAGATGGGGAGAGAGGGAGAGGAGAGAGATGGGGAGAGAGAGAGATGGGAAGAGAGAGATAGATGGGGAGAGACGGAGAGGAGAGAGAGAGAGAGAGAGAGAGAGAGAGATGGAGATAGATGGGGAGAGAGGGAGAGAGAGAGAGAGGGGAGAGATGGGGAGAGAGGGAGAGAGGGAGAGAGAGAGAGCGAGAGAGAGAGATGGGAGGAGAGAGAGAGAGAGAGAGAGAGAGATGGGAGGGAGAGAGAAAGAGAGAGAGAGAGAGATGGGGAGAGAGAGAGAGGGAGAGAAAGAGAGAGAGAGAGAGAGAGAGAGAGAGAGAGAAAAGAGATGGAAAGAAAGAAAGAGAGAGAGAGAGAGAGAGAGAGAGAGAGAGAGAGAGAGAGGAGAGAGAGAGAGAGAGAGAGAGAGGGAGAGATGGGAGAGAGAGAGAGAGAGAGAGAGAGAGAGATGGGAGGGAGAGAGAGAGGAGAGAGAGAGAGAGATGGGAGGGAGAGAGAAAGAGAGAGAGAGAGATGGGGAGAGAGAGAGAGGGAGAGAAAGAGAGAGAGAGAGAGAGAGAGAAAGAGATGGAAAGAAAGAGAGAGAGAGATGGGGAGAGAGAGAGGGAGAGAAAGAGAGAGAGAGGGAGAGAAAGAGAGAGAGAGAGAGAGAGAGAGAGAGAGAGATGGAAAGAAAGAGAGAGAGAGATGGGGAGAGAGAGAGAGATGGAAAGAAAGAGATGGTGTATCTTACCGTGGCAGGGAACTGTACTGTCTTTGGGCCTGTGTAAATGAGTCTCGTCTCTTGTCTTGTCTCGGTCTCTGCACCTGTGACTCCACAGAAACAGATTGGTGTCCGGTCAGGGTATAGGTCTCCGAGTTAGCCTGAAACACACATCCCGGTTACACACAGTACATGTACACTTTACACACACACACACATACAATATATTTACAGCACATTTACACAATGATTTTGGATACTCTGACATTATACACAAACCCTTAATAAAGCCCTGTAGAAAAGACATTGCATACTTCTATTATCAAGACCAGAAGTTGATGGAAGGTAGGTTTCTCAAGAGCAAGAGTTTATTTGTTGGAGGATGTTGGTGGATGGTAGTAGGTGTTAATGAAGCAAGCCCCTCTGACCCTGGAGGAGGCTCATACTGTCTAGCCCACACATCCTTGACCCGGAGTGGAGAGCCATAATGGCGCCACCATTACCTGTTGCCATTGTTGGCATGCTTTAGCTGGTAGTTGGTGACCTTGACCACCACTGCCTGATCCAAACGAGGAAGTGGCTCTGTGGCTTTGTTGTGTGAAGTCATCAGAATGGTTGGTATGGTATAATCATCACACGCACTCGCAGGCTCACAACGCAAGACACATCACTAATGAGCTAGCTGATTAAAAACATGACAACCTAATTAGCAGTAGAGGCATGTACATGCTTGTACCTTTGGAGGATGTGTCAGAAGAATCGTTGACTTGAGTATTTAAAAAAACAACATATTTATTTATTTATCTATGAAAGGCTTTGAGGGATATGCGGCTGAAGGGGATATTGCTGTCAGTATGGGTACTGTATCATCAAGAGAACCTCTTTAAAATGTCTAATGTCTCCTGCAGATTTTCACATTGACAGCTGCAATAACAACCTAATAGGCCAATTACAGAAATTGCGCCAACCTCTCCCGAAGCCCTTGGAAGTAAAAAATAACTATGCTATTACATTTTAGTGTACGCTCGTATCCAGAGCGACTTACATTTTCATACTTTTTTTGTACTGGTCCCCTGTGGGAATCGAACCCACAACCCTGGCGCTTGCCATGCTCTACCAATTGAGCTACACAGGACCTATTACACGTGTGTCAAATGAATTGACCTTAATGTTTCAGGTTTCCCTGAAATAACACATCTCGCTCCACTCAAAAATGCTTGAAAACATAAACTGATATCAGATTAGGCGTAAGGGAAACATGAAATGAGTTTATTGGGCCTAAAAGCGGAGGGTGAGAAAAAATGTTGGCACGTCGAAAGAACTTTTTATGTCATTTCAATGGGGGATGGAGGATGGGATTCAGCCCAGGGCTTGACATTTCCTGTATTCAGGTTTCTTATTGTAGGGAGCTGAGGTCTAACCGTAGAAGAGAATGGCTTTGTCTCAAATGTCACCCTATTCCATATATAGTGCACTACTTTTGACATCAGCCCATAGGGCTCTGGTAAAAAGTAGTGCACTATGTAGGGAATAGGGTGCCATGTTAGGGAAGAAGGCAAGAGGAATGGCTGGGAGACAGAATCAGTCAGAGTAATACCATTAGCAAGGAAGGAGAATCTGATTATTCACTGTTCTGCGGGAATACAATGCCATATAAAACATTACATTTGCCAAAATCAAATCAAAAGATGTCCATGTTCATTTTTTATTTAATAACAGGGAAAAGGGATGTCAATACTTTATGTTTTTCCCTCCACGTTGCATGTAGCCTAGCCTGTCAAGTCCATGGAGGAAAAATATACCACCTGTTAAAACACAAGGACATTCAGCGAGAGAGAGAGAGTGAGAGAGAGAGAGAGAGAGAGAGAGAGAGAGAGACAGAGAGAGAGAGAGAGAGAGGGAGACAGAGAGAGAGAGAGACAGACAGAGAGAGGTAGAGAGAGAGAGAGAGAGAGAGAGAGAGGAGAGAGAGAGGTAGAGAGAGAGACAGAGAGAGAGAGAGAGACCTTTGAGAGAGAGGTAGAGAGAGAGACAGAGAGAGAGAGACAGAGAGAGAGAGACAGACTTTGAGAGAGAGAGAGAGACAGACAGAGAGAGAGGTAGAGAGAGAGAGAGAGAGAGAGAGAGAGACTTTGAGAGAGAGAGAGAGAGAGAGAGAGAGAGAGAGAGAGAGAGAGAGAGAGAGAGAGAGAGAGAGAGAGAGAGAGAGAGAGAGAGAGAGAGAGAGAGAGAGGTAGAGAGAGAGAGAGACAGAGAGAGAGAGAGACCTTTGAGAGAGAGAGAGAGAGAGAGAGAGAGAGAGAGAGAGAGAGAGAGAGAGAGAGAGAGAGAGAGAGAGACAGAGAGAGAGAGAGAGAGAGAGAGAGAGAGAGAGAGAGAGACAGAGACAGAGAGAGAGAGAGAGAGAGAGAGAGAGAGAGAGAGAGAGGTAGAGAGAGAGAGAGAGACAGAGAGAGAGAGAGAGACAGAGAGAGAGAGAGAGAGAGAGGGAGAGAGAGAGAGAGAGAGAGAGAGAGAGGAGAGAGAGAGAGAGAGACAGAGAGAGAGACAGGAGAGAGAGAGAGAGAGAGAGAGAGAGAGAGAGAGAGAGACAGAGAGAGAGAGACAGAGAGAGAGAGAGAGAGAGAGTGATTGAGACATAATTATGAAAATGATGTGCAGCTATCAAAAATAAAGAAACATGAAAACAGATGGAAAGGGAGGAGAGCCTTGGACCTCCAACCTCACAGAAACGCAGTCTAATAGTGATCATAGACTCACCCATCCCCATCTAGACTATCAGAGGAGGGTGAGGAGAGGGGCTCCTTCCCCACCACTGTCTTTATCCCAAACAGCACCCTACTCCCTACCTTTTTTCAAAAGTTGTGCATTATATATAGGGAATAAGGTGTCATTTGGGACCCACATACTGCTTACCCCATAGCATAGACAATGACTTCAAGAGCTCCGCTCAACTCCACCTTACACAAACAGCCATATGGAACACATTTCCCTGCAAATGTACTTGACTGGTGCACATAAAGACAGAGGCCGTATCCCAAATGGCATCCTATTCCCTATATAGTGCACTACTTTTGATCAGGGCCCACAGGGCTAGATAGTATGAAAAGAGAAGGCAAGGCTAAGACTGGGCCGGGATGGATAAAACCTACAGTTGGATAATGGATAATGACGCCACTCCCCCTTTAAATTGTTTCACACAGATCCAATTCCTGTCAATTTATTAACAGCGGGGCTAGTCCATTTGCGGTGAGGAGGGGTGTGCCGCCCCCAGGCTACAGCTCCGTTCACAGAGCGCTCCGTGTGGTCCACCACTTCCTCTACTCAGCCCAGAGAACTCCGAGAACGGACACAAATGGGAAGTGGCTTTCTTTATCGCCACATCTCAGACTTTAAGCACCTCAATACATCTCAGACTAAGTATCTCCTCCGTATAGGAAGTACATCAAAAACAGACCAGCCTGGTTATTAGGACCATGTGCACGCATCCTCCTGAGACGTTTAAAAGGCATTTAAGAGCTGGCACATCTCTAAAGTATTAGATATAGAATTATATGCGCTCATTCTGTAGGTCTACATTTTACTGCTCTTGGCAGTAGTCCACTGTATGTACTGGAGAATAGGGGTGAAAATGTTATTACATAGGGAGTAATGGACATGCATAATCCAATGTTCCCCTTGAGTTCCCTCTCTTCAAGACACTCTCTCTCTCTGCACTATATCTCATCTCAGAACAGAAACACAATTTTGTATCTAAGTAACCACGGCAGTATGATAAAGACAAGGGCCCTGAATTGCAGTCTGTCCGTGTTATCTGTGAGTAGCCATTATCACACAACAGAAAGTGAATCCCTATACTGCTCCCTGTGGCTGTGCTTGGGTTAATGCAACTTTGTAGCTGATCGCAATGGCACAG
The DNA here is from genome assembly GCF_018296145.1 of Oncorhynchus tshawytscha. Classification (NCBI taxonomy): domain Eukaryota; kingdom Metazoa; phylum Chordata; class Actinopteri; order Salmoniformes; family Salmonidae; genus Oncorhynchus; species Oncorhynchus tshawytscha. The sequence goes on along the minus strand of NW_024608350.1, from coordinate 8,601 downwards.
AACACAGTACAGAGTTGTATTATGACTAGAAACCGTCTTTTCCCTTTGCCCCTGGCCTCGACCAAGTCAAGTGACTGCACTTACAAAGAGCTTACGCTTCACATGATTTCACGATAACCAGTTCAACACACATACGCTGTTTCTCCCTCCCGCATGGGCAAGGAATGTCCTGGATCCCCCTTGATTGTACTGCTTCTATGGTGGCTGAGTTTGTAGCCTTGTATGTTACGGGCGGATTCATTGTAATCCAAAGGAATTCACATAAATAAGAGTTTTAATAGAATCCGGTGGTGTTTTTCATCCAGTACCAGTATAGTGGTGGAACACTCTCCTGTTCTGTGTGTTCATGCTGAACATGCTTCTCCGAGGCTCAAATGGCACCCTGTTCCCTAGGGCCCGTAGGGCTCTGGTCAAAAATAGCGCGCAATATAGGGAATAGGGCGCCTTTTGGGACACAACCCATCTATCCCACCCAACAACAAAGATAACATGTTATTGCTTAAGAACAGAGAGGCAGCCCTCGTGGAACATTCATGCGGTTTATTATGATGAACATCTGGAAATCCCCTCTCAGAAGGAATCTGCACCTTAGGCCTACGATGTGGGAGGGAGAGAAAACAAGACGAGGGCTAATTGTGTGTATTGGCTCAGGTTGTGTGACAGCCAGGCATAGGCTGTACATTACCACCATTATTCTATTATAGAAGACTGGAGGAGTCAGAGTTCTGACCGGAACATTCTCGCTATAGAGTCTGAGGCAGGGTTCTGCAGGGAGAGAGAGAGAGAGAGAGCAGACCCACCTCAGTTCGCTTTAAGAGAGCTGGGGCTAAACCCTCGCCGGTAACACAACATTAAAAACACAGTAAATCTCCTCACTCTGTCTGTCTTTCTGTTTGTCTTCCTCTCTGGCTGTCTGTCTCTATCTGTATCTATCACTCTCTCTCCCTCTCTATATACAGTGTATATCTATCTCTCTCTCTCCCTCTCTATATACAGTGTATATCTATCTCTCTCTCCCTCTCTATATACAGTGTATATCTATCTCTCTCTCCCTCTCTATATACAGTGTATATCTATCTCTCTCTCTCCTCTCTATATACAGTGTATATCTCTCTCTCCCTCTCTATATACAGTGTATATCTCTCTCTCTCCTTTCTATATACAGTGTATATCTATCTCTCTCTCCCTCTCTATATACAGTGTATATCTCTCTCTCTCCCTCTCTATATTCAGTGTATATCTCTCTCTCTCTCCTCTCTATATACAGTGTATATCTATCTCTCTCTCCCCTTCTATATACAGTGTATATCTATCTCTCTCTCCCTCTCTATATACAGTGTATATCTATCTCTCTCCTCTCTCTATATACAGTGTATATCTCTCTCTCTCCCTCTCTATATACAGTGTATATCTATCTCTCTCTCCCTCTCTATATACAGTGTATATCTCTCTCTCTCCCTTTCTATATACAGTGTATATCTATCTCTCTCTCTCCCTCTCTATATACAGTGTATATCTATCTCTCTCTCCCTCTCTATATACAGTGTATATCTATCTCTCTCCCTTTCTATATACAGTGTATATCTATCTCTCTCTCCCTTTCTATATACAGTGTATATCTATCTCTCTCTCCCTCTCTATATACAGTGTATATCTCTCTCTCTCTCTCTCCCTCTCTATATACAGTGTATATCTCTCCCTCTCTATATACAGTGTATATCTATCTCTCTCTCCCTCTCTATATACAGTGTATATCTATCTCTCTCTCTCCCTCTCTATATACAGTGTATATCTCTCTCTCTCCCTCTCTATATACAGTGTATATCTATCTCTCTCTCTCCCTCTCTATATACAGTGTATATCTCTCTCTCTCCCTCTCTATATACAGTGTATATCTCTCTCTCTCCCTCTCTATATACAGTGTATATATCTCTCTCTCCCTCTCTATATACAGTGTATATCTATCTCTCTCTCTCCCTCTCTATATACAGTGTATATCTATCTCTCTCTCCCTCTCTATATACAGTGTATATCTATCTCTCTCTCCCTCTCTATATACAGTGTATATCTCTCTCTCTCCCTCTCTATATACAGTGTATATCTATCTCTCTCTCCCTCTCTATATACAGTGTATATCTATCTCTCTCTCCCTCTCTATATTCAGTGTATATCTATCTCTCTCTCCCTCTCTATATACAGTGTATATCTATCTCTCTCCCTCTCTATATACAGTGTATATCTATCTCTCTCCCTCTCTATATACAGTGTATATCTATCTCTCCCTCCCTATATACAGTGTATATCTATCTCTCTCTCCCTATCCATATACAGTGTATATCTCTCTCTCTCTCTCTCTATATATATATATATATATATATATAGTGTATATCTATCTCTCTCTCTATACATACAGTGTATATCTATCTCTCTCTCCCTCTCTATATTCAGTGTATATCTATCTCTCTCTGACTTGCTAGTATGACTGGTATGGGAACATGGAAATCAGTGCCTGAAGCGACGATTGACTAGGGCTTATTTCAGTAAGCAACACAACCTCAAAACAAACAGTTACATTCACAAGTTAACTTAACACTCCAACAGTTTGTTTTACCAGGGCCAGGGGTGAATGAGGACGCAAAGGTGATTTCTAGATGTTTATGTCTGAATCTGAGGCCTATCATTGATCAGGTCCTCATGTTGGTTTGGAGAGACAGAGAGAGCATTTTTTTCCCCTGACCACAACCCACACACAACTCTAATTTACAACCAATTATGTCTACCACCATGTGTCTATGGTTACAACTGTTTACATGGAGTGTCAATATTTCAAAAGATTCTACACCATGCAGGCCATGCTGCATATTACACACGTCTAGTATGGATGTGGATACTTTTTCTTTGTCATAAATAACTGATATTTGAACATCATTTCAACCTAGAGTTTCATGTCCTTCCTGTTTGTAGTTTTGTGTTGTTGCCAGATGACACGATTTCAATTGAATCCCTTAGCAAAGTTCAAATAACGTCTCTCCTACCGTCTCACTTAACCCGTTCTGTCAGTGTGATTCTACATTACTATGAAAACGACACATGAAAGAGTAACATGAATAAAGTAGGCCCCCATAACTCCTGGGACCGCCTATATCTTATTACAGAGGAACATTGGGAGACTTTCAACAGTGTAAACAATCAGGAACAATTAGGCTCTCCGTGGCCTCTTTTCCTTAGACGCCTCTGGCTACATCCCAAATGGAACCCTACTACCTATATAATGTCCTAATTTTACCAGAGCTCTGGTCAAAAGTAGTACATTATCTCTGGTCAAAAGTAGTACATTATCTCTGGTCAAAAGTAGTACATTATCTCTGGTCAAAAGTAGTACACTATATAGGGAATAGGGTGGCGTTTGGGATGTAGACTGAGTATCTGCGTAAATAGTCAAATGTTCTTTCGCTTCGCATACCAGTGAAGACAATGTGAAACGATTAAACAAAGCTACATGGCTTTGATTATTCAATAAGGCAAACACTGAGGCTAAGCTATGATTAATACAGACCGTTTGACTTATTTTTTAACACTAAAGATAAGCTATTATAAAGACATGGTAAATAGAGGCCGTTTGACCACTCTATGGGCATTATGGCTAAACTATTGTAAAGCTATGGTAAATAGAGGCCCTATGGGCATTATGGCTAAACTATTGTAAAGCTATGGTAAATAGAGGCTCTATGGGCATTATGGCTAAACTATTGTAACGCTATGGTAAATAGAGTCCGTTAGACCACTCTATGGGCATTATGGCTAAACTATTGTAAAGCTATGGTAAATAGAGGCTCTATGGGCATTATGGCTAAACTATTGTAACGCTATGGTAAATAGAGTCCGTTAGACCACTCTATGGGCATTATGGCTAAACTATTGTAACGCTATGGTAAATAGAGTCCGTTAGACCACTGTATGGACATTATAGCTAAACTATTGTAAAGCTATGGTAAATAGAGTCCGTTATTCCACTCTATGGGCATTATTGCTAAACTATTGTAAAACTATGGTAAATAGAGGCCATATGGGCATTATGGCTAAACTATTGTAAAGCTATGGTAAATAGAGGCCGTTAGACCACTCGATGGGCATTATGGCTAAACTATTGTAAAGCTATGGTAAATAGAGGCCCTATGGGCATTATGGCTAAACTATTATAAAGCTATGGTAAATAGAGGCCATATGGGCATTATGGCTAAACTATTGTAAAGCTATGGTAAATAGAGGCCCTATGGGCATTATGGCTAAACTATTGTAAAGCTATGGTAAATAGAGGCCATATGGGCATTATGGCTAAACTATTGTAAAGCTATGGTAAATAGAGGCCCTATGGGCATTATGGCTAAACTATTGTAAAGCTATGGTAAATAGAGTCCGTTAGACCACTCTATGGGCATTATGGCTAAACTATTGTAAAGCTATGGTAAATAGAAGCCCTATGGGCATTATGGCTAAACTATTGTAAAGCTATGGTAAATAGAGGCCATATGGGCATTATGGCTAAACTATTGTAAAGCTATGGTAAATAGAGGCCGTTAGACCACTCTATGGGCATTATGGCTAAACTATTGTAAAGCTATGGTAAATAGAGGCCCTATGGGCATTATGGCTAAACTATTATAAAGCTATGGTAAATAGAGGCCGTATGGGCATTATGGCTAAACTATTGTAAAGCTATGGTAAATAGAGGCCCTATGGGCATTATGGCTAAACTATTATAAAGCTATGGTAAATAGAGGCCGTTAGACCACTCTATGGGCATTATGGCTAAACTATTGTAAAGCTATGGTAAATAGAGGCCCTATGGGCATTATGGCTAAACTATTATAAAGCTATGGTAAATAGAGTCCGTTATTCCACTCTATGGGCATTATGGCTAAACTATTGTAAAGCTATGGTAAATAGAGGCCGTTAGACCACTCTATGGGCATTATGGCTAAACTATTATAAAGCTATGGTAAATAGAGGCCCTATGGGCATTATGGCTAAACTATTATAAAGCTATGGTAAATAGAGGCCGTATGGGCATTATGGCTAAACTATTGTAAAGCTATGGTAAATAGAGGCCCTATGGGCATTATGGCTAAACTATTATAAAGCTATGGTAAATAGAGGCCCTATGGGCATTATGGCTAAACTATTATAAAGCTATGGTAAATAGAGGCCCTATGGGCATTATGGCTAAACTATTGTAAAGCTATGGTAAATAGAGGCCATATGGGCATTATGGCTAAACTATTATAAAGACATGGTAAATAGAGGCCCTATGGGCATTATGGCTAAACTATTGTAAAGCTATGGTAAATAGAGGCCATATGGGCATTATGGCTAAACTATTATAAAGCTATGGTAAATAGAGGCCCTATGGGCATTATGGCTAAACTATTGTAAAGCTATGGTAAATAGAGGCCATATGGGCATTATGGCTAAACTATTGTAAAGCTATGGTAAATAGAGGCCCTATGGGCATTATGGCTAAACTATTGTAAAGCTATGGTAAATAGAGGCCGTTAGACCACTCGATGGGCATTATGGCTAAACTATTGTAAAGCTATGGTAAATAGAGGCCATATGGGCATTATGGCTAAACTATTATAAAGCTATGGTAAATAGAGGCCGTATGGGCATTATGGCTAAACTATTGTAAAGCTATGGTAAATAGAGGCCGTTAGACCACTCTATGGGCATTATGGCTAAACTATTATAAAGCTATGGTAAATAGAGGCTCTATGGGCATTATGGCTAAACTATTATAAAGCTATGGTAAATAGAGGCCCTATGGGCATTATGGCTAAACTATTGTAAAGCTATGGTAAATAGAGGCCGTTAGACCACTCTATGGGCATTATGGCTAAACTATTATAAAGCTATGGTAAATAGAGGCCCTATGGGCATTATGGCTAAACTATTATAAAGCTATGGTAAATAGAGGCCCTATGGGCATTATGGCATGTGTGAGGAGACTGGTGTTACAACTGAGCATGCAAACAGGCTTGCTGGAGAGACAATGGTCAACTTAAAGCGTTAGACAACGAGTGCAATGCATATATGGCCACTATGGTCATAGCATTGCTCTGTCTCAAATCAACTTTAAACACTAATTAGGGATGTTAAGACGGAAAATGTCTGGTGGGAAACGTTGTTCCTACGAGAAGAGAATGGAGGCCAAATATTTTAACCAGCGGGGTTCAATACACTGACCCATAATTGAGGAAATGGTTCTATTCCAAATGGTGATTAGCCTGTCATCTTTTCACAGGAAGTCGGAGCACAAGCCGCTATGTCTGTCTCAAACCATTACATCGCAAAGATACACAGCTATTTGACCTTTGACCTGGTGACTCACTTCCCACCATGCTGGATCTGACAGGGTATATTATTCTGCCCGCACCCCAAATAGCACCATATTCCTTCTAGAGTGCACTACTTTTGACCAGGGCCCATGGACCTCCATTTGGCCTCCATATCTCCCATAGGGCTCTTGCCAAAAGTACTGCACTATAAGGAATAAGGTGCCACTTGCACACTCTGTGTTGTTAGATTAAGATAAAAATGAACGACCTTTAACCACTGGATGTAAACCACTGACGGACAAAGGAAACATTGTAAGAGCTAAATGAAGAAGCACATCCACACGTTGAAGAACATTTGTTTTGTAAATGGGAAAGGATGGCAAACATGAATAACGGTTTCTCATTATGAATCGGCACAGCAATAAATTGAACTGACTGCATTTCAGTGACTGACATTGGAGAAATAGAAACAGTTATTTTTTTTCACACACCGCAGGAGAAGTAAAAGTAAAGCCATACACCTAAATAACCAACGGAATGACATTGATTACATTTAGCCAATTAAAACCCAAACAAATCCCACTGCAGTATAAGATCAATCAAAGAGCGAAAAACAAGGAAAAACGTCCCTTTGAATCTAATTTAAAAAGTATTCTTAATTAACTCTGAAGAGATTGAAATGAAGGAATTTTAAGATCTCTCTCAATTTGTCTCAACATTCTTAATATTCACTGTCACTGTCAACTCATCTTATTTCGTTTCATCAACCTCCCAATGTAGAGTCATTTTAAAAAAAAGTAATGAATATCTGAGAAAGATGGGAACTTTAATAATTAGTAATTACTTCCAGGTCTGAGGTCACAGCAGAGGATTAGAAGTAAAGTCCTGTAAAAAGGCCTGTTACGAGACGCCTAAGTAGAATAAATGACTGAGGTTGTCCAGGATCAGTTTTCAAATTGTAGAGCATGAGCATGTCCTAGTGTCAACCTGGTTTACATCAGAGTAGGCAGACAGGCAGGTAGTCAGGTAGGTCGGTAAAGCAGGCAGGCAGAGAAGAAGGGGTTGTGTTGGGTTAGGTGGGCTAGTAATTAGGGTTATTTTGGAGGTCCGTGCAGTGTTGGACTGGGGAGCTGGGTTAGGTTAGGCTGTTGGCTGGTTTGGGTTAGGTGGTTGAGGTTAGTGTGGAGGTCCGTGCAGTGTTGGACTGGGGAGCTGGGTTAGGTTAGGCTGTTGGCTGGTTTGGGTTAGGTGGTTGAGGTTAGTGTGGAGGTCCGTGCAGTGTTGGACTGGGGAGCTGGGTTAGGTTAGGCTGTTGGCTGGTTTGGGTTAGGTGGTTGAGGTTAGTGTGGAGGTCCGTGCAGTGTTGGACTGGGGAGTTGGGTTAGGTTAGGCTGTTGGCTGGTTTGGGTTAGGTGGTTGAGGTTAGTGTGGAGGTCCGTGCAGTGTTGGACTGGGGAGCTGGGTTAGGTTAGGCTGTTGGCTGGTTTGGGTTAGGTGGTTGAGGTTAGTGTGGAGGTCCGTGCAGTGTTGGACTGGGGAGTTGGGTTAGGTTAGGCTGTTGGCTGGTTTGGGTTAGGTGGTTGAGGTTAGTGTGGAGGTCCGTGAAGCACTGAGCTGGGTTGGGTTTGCTGGTGGTTGGGGTTGATGCGCTGGTCCATACTACAGGTTGTTAGACACTCACCCAGGGCTGCTCGAAGCTGTATGTGCGTCGTCGGTCATCAGGGTCCTCCTCTCCTCTGGCCTGCTGGAACTCAACCCTCAGACGCCGTATCCGGTCATGGTTACTTGGCGCCAGTCGGTTGCTGCGGAACCAAAGAGGACACAGAGAGTAAGAGGAGAAGGGGAATATAAGCACGGACCAGTAACAGCATTATATCATGTTTTACAATGGTGTCACAAAGAGTCACACAGTGAACTGTACAGACATCATTATTACCCATATGTGGATAGGTGCAAGTGTACTGTATTGTTTTACAGGTTCAGCCATAGTAGTACGGCACCCTGGAGCAAATTAGGTTACGTGCCTTGCTCAAGGGCACATCAACAGATTTCTCATCGTGTCGGCTAGGTATTCAAACCAGCAACCTTTCGGTTACTGGCCCAATTAATATAATTTTCAACCATTTTAGAATGAAACGTGTTGTCTAAATTGTGTTCCATACAGAACAAATGAACTAATATCTTGTCAAACCCCCATCCATTCATACTGTACAGTACATTCGGCATAGAGAGAAAGACCCTTATGAACCATTGTGAGTGATCCATG